>NC_089498.1:51373127-51676157 GCF_036850765.1 Saccopteryx bilineata | reverse complement strand
AATGTTAAAGAGTCAAAATTGCTTTGGCTTCTCATTCTCCAAATACCTTCTCCCCTACTCTTGGACATTCACATGTATACTTATCATGTGTGACCTCATTTTCCTTCCAAAATTGCTATCAATCTCTTCCCAATTTCTCATTGATTAAGGATACCAAAACCACCTTTAAATCATGCAATTAATAACTAAAAATATTTCTTACTATCAGCACACTTAATCCACCCAACTAATACACTACCACAAACCCTTGTTAGCCTCTTCCCTGGATTTTCTGCCAACAATCTACTCAGCAAAGGTTATAGAATCCCTACCTTGAATATTATTCAGAAAAAAACCCAAAACACCCGCTAAAAAATTCAAACTAATTTCTCTGCAGTCAAAAGTCAAATTCTTAGCATTGTACATCCAGTTTTCCCATAAACTTGGTCTTCCCTGAATTAAACTCACTCTAAATCTTCATCTCTGTCCTTTTCTAATATAAACTTTATGGTCTAACTCAAAGATATGTGTGTGTGTGTGTGTGTGTGTGTGTATTTCTGAAGTGAGAAGTGGGGAGGCAGAGAGACAGACTCCCATATGCACTCAACTGGGATCCATCTGGCAAGCCCACTAGGGGGCAATGCTCGGCCCTTCTGGGGCATTACTCTGTTGCAACTGAAGCCATTCTAGCACCTGAGGCAGAGGCCATGGAGCCATCCACAGTGCCTGGGCCAACTTCCAGTGGAGGCTTGGCTGTGGGATGAGAAGAAAGAGACAAAGAGAAAAGAGAGGGGGAAGGGTGGAGAAGCAGATGGGTGCTTCTCCTGTGTGCCCTGGCCGGGAATCAAACCTGGGACATCCACATGCTAGGCCGATGTTCTATCACTGAACCAGCCGGCCAGGACCCTAACTCAAAGATTTTTAACATAACAGAAATCAGGGGATCTGTGAACTTAAATATATATCTATATATCTAATCTATATCTATCTTTATTTTTACTGACTTCTAATTAAAATGTAGCATTTCCATAGTAACAAACCATGTTAGTTTAATACTACTTGTGACGATGTTACCAACAGAAATTATTTTTTATTATCACTGTTGTTGCATACAACGTTAAAAATAGTTCTTTCTTATCATTCCTTTGGACTTATAGTAGGTATTAGGTACAATGTTATATTTACTATTTAATATTTTAATGAAAAATACACATGTATTAGTGAATCATATTTTTAACACTTTATTTTTTTAATTAAAAAAAATTATTTATTTATTTATTTATTTATTTATTTCAGAGAGATGGCAGGAGAGAGAGAGAGAGAGAGAGAGAGAGAGAGAGAGAGAAGGGGGAGGAGCAGGAACCATCAACTCCCATATGTGCCTTGACCGGGCAAGCCCAGGGTTTCAAACCCATGACCTCAGCATTCTAGGTTAACGCTTTATCCACTGCGCCACCACAGGCCAGGCAACACTTTATTTTTTAGTTTAATTGGTTTCCTTGGTAATCTAAAGTAGTAGATTTTAAAAATATTTTAAATAGAGGTTCATAGACAGTAAACTTCATAGGAGACAGACCCTGGACTCAAAAAATAAAAATAAAATAAAGGACCCCTGCTAATGGAATAATTTTATAGTTCCTTATAGATTCTTTTTGTTTTAATTTTATTTAGAAAATTAAATTTAATGGGAAAATATTGATCCTCAAAGACTCTTCTATTAACAACGATCATTGATGGCCCAGAACCTGTCTGAGCAAGAAAAGACAAAGCAAATGAAAAACAAAACAAGTTATCCTAGCTGGTTGGAGTACTCATTAGAAATTTAACATCATGGATTCCATCTTATTATTTGCCAACTAATGTCAGTCGGCTCCCTGGCCATTTGGTCTGCCTCTCATCTTAGAAGTTTATTTATTAACTTTAGTCATAGGCAGCACAAGGGAAGAAACAAACAAAACACATACCAGATATTCCGCTTAAATAGAAACCATAAAATTATGAAGCTTTTTCTTGGGTATTAAAAACCACTTTCAACTCAACATATTTATATTAATCACCCTTCTGAGGAACTTTTATAAAGCCTCAATGGGCTTAAATATTTAAAAGAATGTGAAGTTCTAACTAGTCCTGAGCACCAATTAATTTAAGAAACTAATTCCCATAGAAAAATACTATTCTTAATGACGGTACGGTTCATGAATAATTTGTCCCTAACTAAAAATGTCATAAATCATTTATGTTTTGAATTCAAGCACCTCTAAATGACATTAAAGTTACTATTTCTTTTTCAGTTTCTCCAGATTTTAGTTCATCTACTCAGTGCCTCACATAAAGACCAGACAAGAAGTTTTCTTTTGATTAGTTTTTTAAAATAAACTCTCTTCCACCACACTCATACCTCAGATAAGTAAACAGAAAATTTTATTTCTGCTTCAAGACAGATTGATGATTCCCAACAGATCCAAGAAAAAATGATTGTATTTTATGTTGTGAAGACAATAAAATAGATGTTAAACAAATGCTGTGCTTCTGTTCAGTAGGGAGTTTTTACATAAAACTGGGATATAAAATACACCTTAATAATAAGAAAACTCTGCTACCTAACATATTAGGATTAAAAATACAATATAGGAAACTTTTGGTGCAGTGTGGTTTTAAATTATGCTTCAATACTAAAAGACACACTGCCTTGTAAATCACCAAAGCTTCAGAGGGAAAAGTAGAGGTAAAGTTCACTAGCCCTGGTTCTTTATGTTTAATGTTCACTCAACAAACTTTGAAATCCTGGGTCTCTATTGGGAAAGTATAAAGTCATGAAAGATGGTAGGGGGCCAGTTGACATCACCACAATTATAAAGTAAGAATAAAGTTACAGTTATTCAGTGAGACAAAGACAAAAGAGCTTACAAAGTCCTTCATATTTCTCATATATTTTATTTGTTACAAAGCACAGAAGAATCAAAAGACTTTTCCTGCACTAACAGCATTCTGTAGAAATGAGAAAACACTAGAGACATAGAACTACTTAACTCCATTTGGGATGTTGTGCAAGTTTGACCATAACTAAAATCCAGCTGCTACAATGAGCAGGTTTCTGGTGAGTGGAAAATATAAAGAAGTCCTAGGAAATATTGACCCCCCCCCAATAAATAAACAACATATGTAGCTATATATTTATATTAGAGAATATAGCTTAATTATTTATTAGTAAATATTTCTATTTTCTTAAAAATATCATTGGTATATAACAAGCAAAGATCTGCTTTTAGTACATCAAGAAAGTAGTGGCATAGAGACAGATAAGGATTTTGTTGTTGCTATTGTTCATTACCTGTGAGAAAATATTATAAGCTGGCACTCAATAAATCTATTTGATGAATGAAAAAGGATTAGCTTCTCAAGCTCTACAGGTGAAAAATGTAGTCATAATCCTAAGAATGAACGTGACTGAATTTCAGGAAAAAGGAATACTTTCCCCTTTATGTGTGTACTTGAGACAGCATCAAAATAAATTAAAAAGCAGGGATGTGAAAGAAGTCCAGAGAAGATCCTCATTTGCAGAAAGACAGACACATTTAGACCACCAAACAACAGAAATCCCTGGGATAACATGAATGTCCATTTGCTGAACACTACACTCTTTCAATGGTCAAGAAACATATTTACTAGTCCCCCTCTATGCTCAGTATACATATCTGATACTCTCCAGAATATTAGAACCTGTGCTGAACAATGATTACCTAACCATATTAATGAGAAGCCATTTATAATCTCAAATTTTACAGTTTTGAACCAGAAGGTGGTGAAATGCTCAGCAGAGTAGTCAAAATAGACAAATTAAATAGCTTTTTGCAATTCCAAGCAGGCATGTTGCCAACAAGTCTTACAAAGTAACCATAGCCAAGAACTGAGTTCGGTATGACTTCCTGAAAAGATTTAGAAAAAATTCAAGTGCTGTAATTATATCTAGTTCTGGGGTACACAGAATATGTATGTTATATTACCAGGCGTCCCCAAACTACGGCCCGCGGGCCACAATGCGGCCCCGAGGCGATTTATCCAGCCCCCACTGCACTTCTGGAAAGGGCACCTCTTTCATTGGTGGTCAGTGAGAGGACCACTGTATTTGGCAGCCCTCCAATGGTCTGAGGGACAGTGAACTGGCCCCCTGTGTAAAAAGTTTGGAGACCCCTGTTAGGTGATGGAGGAGGAAGTTTGAGAAAAGGCTCAGAAAGATAAAAATGGAAATGGAGGCTGAGTGAATTGTGGGATAACAGAAGAAAGATAGGTTAAGAGATTGGATGCAATGTAGCAAAGAGAATAAGTAAATTAAGGCATTACATATAACAGTTCAGTGTTTCAGATTACCTGCAAGATTTTTTGGCCATTTTAAACTTTTTTCCATTAATCTTTTTTTTTAAATTTAGAAATTAAGTTTAATGGTGACATTGATCAATAGGAGTACATAGGTTTCAGGTATATACTTCTATAGGATTTGAACTGTTGATTGTGTTGTGTGCCCATCACGCAAAGTCAAGTCATTTGCCATCACCATATATTTGTCCCTCTTTATTCTCCTCCCCCTAACTCCCTCCATGATAATCACTTCACTTTTATCTATGTCTATGTGTCTCAGTTTTATATCCTACCAATGTGTGAAAACATATAATTCTTAGCTTTTTCTGATTTACTTATTTCACTTAGTATAATATCTTCAAGGTTCATCCATGTTGTCATAGACATAGAAACAACTGAAGTGTCCCTCAACAGAAGATTGGATAAAGGTGTGGTGCATGTATACAATGGAATACTACTCAGCCATAAGTAATGAGAACTTTCTTATGTTTTTCCTGAAAACTTTTCAGAGCTGAAGCTGCAGGGACGTAAACTCTTGCTGATAATTCTCATAGAACACCCTATGTGCAGAACCTGAATGGCTTAGTTGTAATCAACTGAATATCGACAGTCACTGGAAGAATGGCAGGGTTGAGAATGATATCTATTACTTTCAGGTCCGCAATTCCTTATCTTCTCTCTAGATCCAAGAGTTAATCTCATTTGGCTTTAAAATCTGGTCTGAACTAATATGAGTCTTTATTTGACCTAAGTGACTATTTATACAATTTGCTACAAAAATGTTAATGTGTTTGATTATAGGTGCTACCCCAGACCCTAATTGGGGTATTATGTAACATGTTAGTATATGCACTATGTTAGTTTTCTAAAACATATGGCCTGCAGGGTTGTGGAAAAGGGCTTGCAGACATGAAGTACTTTATTGTACTCTGGGCAAGGCTTCTCCTTGCATTGACATTGGGTCCTTGTGTGACAGTCACCTAAGGAAAAAGTTTCTCTCTCAAATGGGAAACTCCTGCTGAGATCAGGGAACGTACATATATAAAAATGTATTTTTTAGTCTCTTGGGTTTTACCATAGGATATTCAAGAAACAGTCAAGAAAATGCCTATGGTGATCACGGTATCCTTTACAAAGGGTAAGATCCAGATGAATAAAAATGTTAGAACAAAATGAAATAAAAGAACAAAGCCTGAAAGGGAAGATGAAAATCAAACCTAATGGATGAGGATAGTTGTTTTCTTTTGATTTAAAATTCAATGTGGCAAGGTAGCCTTTACATAGTTTGGTTCATGCGAAGAATATAAACTTTATATTCTTTAATCTTAAAACAGTTTGTAGAAACTCTAAAATGTTTTCTGAAAACTAATGCATTGTAGAAATTCATAAGAAAGTGATGAATGTATTTTAGAAAAGATTTGGAGCCTGACCAGGTGGTGGCACAGTGGATAGAGTATTGACTTGGATGCAGAGGACCCAGGTTTGAAACCCCAAGTTCATCGGCTTGAGTGTGGGATCACTGACATGACCCCATAGTCACTGGCCCAAAGGTTGCTGGCTTGAAGCGCAAGGTCGCTGGCTTAAACAAGGGTCACTCACTCTTCTGTAGCCCCCTGGTCAAGGTACATATGAGAAAGCAATCAATGAAAAACTAAGGTACCACAACAAAGAACTGATGCTTCTCACCTCTCTCCCTTCCTACCTAGCTGTCCCTGTTTCTCCCTCTCCATCTGACACACACACACACACACACACACACACACACACAGATTTAGAGTAAATACAATAAAAAAAGAACTATATACAGAGATACAGCCAAGAACTATGATATAAAGAAAGGAAGAAGAGGAAATAAATCTAAAATTCATAAATTTATAGGTAAGAAAAGCCAGAGTAATAAAGGATAAGCTTTACTCCACACTTCCTGGCAAAGAGGGAAATTAGGCAAATATATAACTGTCTCCTCATTTTATGTATTTAGAGTAGAAGGAGACCTTCTGTAGATAATACACACACACACATATACACATACTTATATACATACATACATGTATATACACACATATATATACATGCTTATACACACACACACACACATATATATATATATATATATATATATATATGCACACATGCATATATATATCAGGCTTTAGGAAGTAAGAAAAACCAGTATGAACATATCATTGGACAAGAAACTGGTACCGTCTATAGCACATTTATCATACAGAGATTTATTAATCATAGGAATATTCTGTCACAAATTTACTAAATATCTACTTTTATTAAACTACTTAAATGAGAAAAAAATTGAATATCACTCAACTGAAAGAAAACCTAAGTTATTTAAATGAATGAATATTTACCATTAGACTCCTCTTCTTAAGGGCCAGGAAAATCTTTCAAATACATATCCTAGTTTCAAATGCCCAGTACAAGAATGATAAACATTTGCTGATTAAATGCTTGTGCAGATATTTTTCCAGAGAGATCAGCAATGTTTTAAGTGAGTGTTCTAGTGCTGAAGAACTGCAGGCCATTTTAACGGATTTATTCAGTTAGCATGGCAGGCAGTTATAGACAGTGGAGAATTATGTGTCCAGCCACACAAGACATTTTAAGGCTGATGAGTTTTACCCAAACATAATGTTATAAAATGTCCTTTTGCTAAAAATACTGGAATCAAGTAATTATCTACTTTTGAATTTTAATGAATAGGCCATCTGTTCATTCAAATTGAAAAAATAAAATTTTTCTACAAATTAACTACTTGATGAGATATCCCTTGGGACTAACTCTGCTTCATTGTTTTCTGTTATATTTAACCTAAAGGTTACAGAGGATATTACACCAAGTTTGGTAAACTAGAGTATAGAAAAATGCTTTTCCTAATCATGGAATAATTATGATATCTGTTCCTTTGATAGGCTATATATATTAATTATTAAAGGTTAATTTTATTACCATGATTTCCACATTAATAAAATGAGTCACTAGGAAGAAAAATGTGTCCATTTTTATCTGTGGTGATTACAATAAAAAATTTACCTCAAAACACATCTTTTTTTTGGTGGGGGAAATTATCACTATAATAATGGACAACAACTGTTTTGAATCTTCATATCTTCCTTTTCAAGTAGATTTTATTTTCTTTATGTTGTGCTCTCCCATATATTAGTCATTTGCCACATGGGCCTATTTAATATAAGTTAATTAAAAATCAATAATATTTAACATTCATTTTCTTAGCAGCACTAGCCACTCATCAAACATGGCTACCATATTGACTGTGCAGAATGTTTACATCCTCTCAGAAAGTAACATTCTTCTTCATGCCTTGTTAGAAACAAGATGGGTCCCAAATGCAGTCACTTATGCTAACCCCCACATCACCCAACAGACTTAATTACAGTTTCAGCTCTCCCATAAATGGAGTCTTAAAACAGTCCATCTAGAATCACCTGATTAGCATAAGTGAAGTCATCTACCTGACAGGCCCCTACCACCACCTAAAGGAAAGCCACTTTGCAACAATCAACTTACGTTTTTATCTGACATGACTTCTTTCTTCCCTCTCTTTTCTGCCTATAAATCTGTTATTTTGTGCAGCTCCTAGAAGCTCCTTTCTATCTGCCAAATTCAAATAGATGCTGCTCTATTTAGTTTTTTTTTCTCAAATAAACTCTTAAAATTTTTAATATGCTTTAGTTAACCTTTCCACATCTCTAACCATCATCCCTCTGAAGAATCATCAACAGAGACCAACTTTTCACGTACATGCTTAGCCACGCTTATTTCTTTTTAGAACCCCTCTCAAGATAAATGCCCAACACACACATTTGGTTTTTCAACAGATCACATCTTTCTACAATTAGCTAATTTCTCTTTTAGGTTTTTAAAGTCCTTAGGAGAAAAAAAAGATATGTTTTGTATATCTTTTTTGTGAAACAAAAACAATACTGGTGTCACATTATAAATAATGCATGATAGAAGAATTACTTTGGCAGAAAATGTACTACATTCATACCAGCAGCTGAAGATTTCAGTCTAATTAAATATGAAAATATTATTACAATCTGAAATTATATCTGTTATCAAATTAGTATGCCTAATCTTACATTTGCAGAAAGTATCCGACATGCTGCCTCTTAGAAATGAGCTTGCTTTGTCTTCTCTTATTATCTGCAGATAAAGGCAGATTCTTTGCATACTATGATTAAATAATTTAACTAGGACTGGACCATCTCATTTGAACTTACTTAGTAGCAGCTTGCTTTATTTTTTTCTTTTATTAGCCTTTACTTTATGCTGAATTTATTCTTGGGACATAGGATTTGTTTTAGTTGCTTCCGGGGTATCTTTTGCTTCTGTGCAATCTTGTCTTCTGGTTTAGGAACACTGCTCTCTTTCAGCAAGGATCCTCTCAATGTGGCAGGGAGAGCTCATGTAAGGACTGAGTCACTCATGAGCTCTGTAAGTTCTGCACCACATCTTGGGAGTTTTGTTCAGCTGGATGTACTCAGTGACCAGAGAATCAACATCTAATCCCTTAAACTCAGTATTATTCTGCATTTCTAAGCATGTGCAGCCAAAATTCAGTAATCTCTTTGGGCCAACACGGCAGCCAGCCCCATTGTTTGGCCTGGGCAGACCTACTAACTCTACCAATGTAACAGCAAAATGGCATACAAAAGGGACATCCTTCAGACACTTGGATATGCATACTCTTCATGGCCTGGGCAGTTTCACACATTCTTTTTAAAGTGAACACAAAGATTTAAACCTCTTGACTTGCGTGATTTTGTCCAGTTTCCTGGGTCAAGTGAATAGTGAACCATTTTCAGGGATCACGTCAGGCTAATTAGAGGAAGAGCTAGTAGCAGCTTTAAATTTGTATTCCCCAGTCACGTGGGATTTCACCTACAAGATGAACTGGTCAGGGCAGTAACAGAATTCATTTTTTTTTCTTGACATCCGACCTTTACCTTATGCTGTGGTTTTCATTTCCCTCTCCAAATCTTGACCTTCAAATATAAATCCCCCAAAGCACCCTGTCTAAAGGAAGATACGGTTCACTTTTCCGTCCTTGGCTTTTACTTTCCAGAGTCCTCCCAGCCTCACTATATTCCAGACCTCACCATGTCAGAGTCATTTCTCATACTAGTTGGTTCCAGATGCCACAATATGCAACTGATATACTGGTTAAAATTCCCCCTGTGCCCATCACCATTTATTTCTTCTCCTCTTTTCTCTTACACTGTTCATAGTTCTTTATATAAGAAATTAGCCCCCACTCCCAAAAAAGGGTATTTTGTCTTCTCTTAAGAAAACTTAGCAATTGAACTAGCCCTTTAAAATGTACTATTTTAGACCCTGGCAGGTTATCTCAGTGGTAGAGCATTGGTCCAGTATGTGGATGTCTCAGGTTCAATTTCTGGTCAGGGCACACAGGAGAAGAAACCATTTGCTTCTCCACCCCACCCCTTCCCAGTTCTCTCTTTCTGTCTCTTCCCCTCCCACAGCCATAGCTCAATTGGTTAGAGCTCATTGGCCCAGGGCACTGGGGATGGCTTGTGGAGCCTCCACCTCAGTAGCTAAAAATAGCTCAGTTGCTAGCATGGCCCCAGATGGGCAAAGCATAAGCCCCAGATGGGGGTTGCCAGGTGGATCCCAGTCAGGGCGCATGCCTGTCTGTCTCCCCTCCTTTTACTTGGAAAAGAAGAAGAAGAAGAAAAAAGCCCTAATTTACAATAGGACATTTTAAGGGGCCAATTAAATCAAAAGTAAAGCACTTTATCTTCTATAAATTAATAAAATTATATTATATATTAATAACAATATATCCATCTGTTATAAAGAAGTGACTCCTATTTGATCTGAAAATAGACTTGAGGTGCTAAATAAATGCTAGAAAAATACATCTTCTTTAGGAAAATACAGTTAAATTTTTGAATACTTATGCCTATTCCTGAGCCCAGGTCAAGTAAAGCCGGTTTTCAAGGGCGGGGTGCTGATTTCTGTAGTTCTTTACACTACCAAGGCTCTTTCTACTTGCTGGCAGTTTGGGCTTGAGAATCACTGTAACAGATACAATGTCTGATACAACAAACATGTAATCCTATAAACAAAAGGTAGTCCACATTTGAGGTAGTGACAGAAGGAAAGGCTTCTATTTTGAAAATAAAAACAAGTTAACTTTTGTGGAAATGATCAGTATCAGAGAACCATGACAGGACCATGGCATCAATTTGAACTGGCATATTGCCTAGGGTCAAAAGCAATAGGAAACATTGACAGACAATAACAATTTAAAGTTGTGTAATTATTAGCAAACGTCTTCAGTGAATAATGTTCTTTTAAAACATGAAGATATTAAGGAAGCGGTTGACAAAATGTTTCTGTAAAGGAACAAACTGAAAACACTCTAAGCTTTGTAGGTCATCTAGTCTCGGTTGTGGCTACTTGACTCTGCTGTTATACCGAGCAAGCAGCCCTAGACAACATGTGAATGTCTAAGCATGGCTGTATTCAAATAAAACGTTGTTCAGAAAAACAGGCAGAGAGGCAACCCACAGAACCGTGAGATAAGTTGTGTTAAACCACTAACTGGGGCTTGGCAATGTAACCAGAACTACTTTTGGTTGTTATTGTTTAAGGAGAAATGACATTTTTTCTACTAATGAAAATGCTTTCATTTGGATAGAAATTCATCAGTATTTTCTTTTTTTTTTTTTTTTTGTATTTTTCTGAAGCTGGAAACGGGGAGAGACAGTCAGACAGACTCCCACATGCGCCTGACCAGGATCCACCCGGCACGCCCACCAGGGGCGACGCTCTGCCCACCAGGGGGCGATGCTCTGCCCCTCCCGGGCGTCACTCTGCCTCGACCAGAGCCACTCTAGCGCCTGGGGCAGAGGCCAAGGAGCCATCCCCAGCGCCCGGGCCATCTTTGCTCCAATGGAGCCTTGGCTGCGGGGAGGGGAAGAGAGAGACAGAGAGGAAGGAGGGGGGGGTGGAGAAGCAAATGGGCTCTTCTCCTGTGTGCCCTGGCCAGGAATCAAACCCGGGTCCCCCGCACGCCAGGCCGACGCTCTACCGCTGAGCCAACCGGCCAGGGCCTCATCAGTATTCTGACAAAGGCAGACACTTCATTCTCCCAGTTAAAGAAATATATACATATTTCTCTTGCCTGACCTGTGGTGGTGCTCTGGACAGAGTATTAATCTGGAATACTGAGGTTGCTAGTTTGAAACCCTGGGCTTACCTGTACAAGGCACATACAACAAGCAAACAGTGAACAACCAAAGTAAAACAACTATGAATCGATACTTCTCATTCCCTTCCCCCATAAAGTCAATCAATAAAATCTACTTAAAAAACGTATTTCTCCTAAAACTCATGAGTACTCCTCATTTATTTTAAGCAACAGGTCCAGGACCCTGTAACGCTGGTGGCCGAGGCCAGGCTGATTCACATGGGATTTGGGTTGATGGTTGAGGAACTACAGAGCCAGAAAGCATTGGGCCAACTCCTTTATTATATTCTTGCAATGGCGGATGAGCAAACAGGCAGGGGGAAACCGCTTCTCCCGGAAGCTTGTGAACAAACAGCAAAATGGGCCCTCACAGTGGTGGGCAAGCGGTCTGCGCAAAGGGAAGGTACCTGTAGCCTCACACAGGCTACACACACACACATGGCTTTGCCACGTGCTCACGCACTAATCATGCAAAGTGCAAGCGAGCAAGCCTAACAGCTGTTTCCCTGACAGACCCCTATAAGTAAGCTTATTAAGTAAATCCATTTAAAAATTTTTATTCTAAGATTAAAAGTTGTTTACCGATGTTAAACATCATAAATTAACTCATATTTATACTGTTCAGGAAAAAAAAAAGATGTCCTAAAATATTTTTATGTTGTAGTCATATTACCAGCTTTTAGAAATGGGGATCATAAGTGGGGTGGTATCACTAAATACTACTATAGCACTGTGATTCTAAAATAGAATTGCTATTAAAAGTTAGCTATGTGATTAAATTAAGATAATCCAAAGTGGAATTTATTTTTCTTTAAAATCTTTAAAACAAAAATTTTTAGTAAGTACAGTGTTTTAGAATTGACAATGGTAAAAGTTGTTTCAAAAACAAACTTTTTAGCACAAAGCTTGATTTAGAGTGGATTCTCAAATTTTGAATAGCAGATTAACTCACTGTCCATTCACATAATAATCACAATACTGAGCAAGTGAATTTTAGTGAGTAAATTAATATTCAGACTCTTTTCGGGCAACACTAATGAAAACAGTAAAACCCCCGTGTTAGACTGAGAATAACTCAGATTAGTTTCAACTGGGGAGTTTAGTAAAATTAAAAAATTCAATTCTAATGTGTTTCTGTGAATGTAGGAAAGAGCTGTTGAAATCTGAAATAAATAGCCTCCAGGCAAGAGTCTGGGTGCTGAACTCATAAAGGTAAAAAGTAAAGAATATAAGAGACAAAATTATAAATTTGAATTAGAAAGGATGAGAACAGGAAAATAACTGAGGAGAGCAATTTCTTACAGTCCTCAAACGTTAGGGTTAAAATACACACTTAGGGTCTTAATGTTCAACCCTTGATCTTACAAATAAGAAAGAAATATATCCCAGGAATCTCAACAACTTGATAAAAGAGAAAGGACAAAATCCTACTATAAGAGAATCCAAACTAGAACTCAGACCTGCTACCTGTAGAGTTCCATTTTGTTTCTTGCCACTGCAGTGCTGCTCTTTTGGAAGGATGAAGACCAGTGCCTGGCAGGGCAGGGTCACTCCTTGTCCCCTCTACACTGAGGAATAAGTATGCCCCTTATCACCAGAGCAGCCAGTGTAGAATAAGAGCATAAGCATTCTGGACTTTATGCTAAGAAAATCATTATCAATAGGATTTTGAAACATACAAAAAGCATTGCTAAAAATGGAAATATATGTTTACATAGAGAAAGGCAATTGACAAATGAAGAAGTGTTAGACTACCCAACTGTGGTATTCACTTATCCCCTACTTTAGTTTCTCATTCATAAATTCATAAGACATCAGGGTGAGCAAGAACTAAACTGACAAAATATAAAATTGAGACTGTCTACATAAGAATAAAAGACTAGCTATTAGGCCTTCAATAAACCACCTACTATAATCACCATCTAATATCAGAACAGAACATGCTCAGTCATTTTAAAGGCTTCAATCTTCGGTTCTTTCCAGTTTCATTTACTGGAAATAAGAGCCCTCAAAATTGTCCTGCTGGAATTTTCACCTTTTTGGTTGTCTTAGTTGTCCTCTTGCAACTTCTTTAGTTGACATTTATTTTTCCTGGAAAAGTAACTCTAGCAAGATTCTTTCTTTTCTTTTTTTTTTTTTTAATAATTTTATTTTTTTAATGGGGTGACATCAATAAATCAGGATACATATATTCAAAGATAACAAGTCCAGGTTATCTTGTTGTTCAATTATGTTGCATACCCATCACCCAAAGTCAGATTGTCCTCTGTCACCTTCTATCTTGTTTTCTTTGGGCCCTTCCCCCTCCCCCTTTCCCTCTCCCATTCCCCCCTCCCCCCCATAACCACCACACTCTTATCAATGTCTCTTAGTTTCACTTTTATGTCCCACCTACGTATGGAATAATGCAGTTCCTGGTTTTTTCTGATTTACTTATTTCGCTTCGTATCATGTTATCAAGATCCCACCATTTTGCTGTAAATGTTCCGATGTCATCATTTCTTATGGCTGAGTAGTATTCCATAGTGTATATGTGCCACATCTTCTTTATCCAGTCATCTATTGATGGGCTTTTTGGTTGTTTCCATGTCCTGGCCACTGTGAACAATGCTGCAATAAACATGGGGCTGCATGTGTCTTTACGTATCAATGTTTCTGAGTTTTTGGGGTATATACCCAGTAGAGGGATTGCTGGGTCATAAGGTAGTTCTATTTTCAGTTTTTTGAGGAACCACCATACTTTCTTCCATAATGGTTGTGCTACTTTACATTCCCACCAACAATGTATGAGGGTTCCTTTTTCTCCACAAGTTCTCCAACATTTGCTATTACCTGTCTTCTAGCAAGATCCTTTAATCAGAGAAATACTATAGTATTTTACCATAGTGGAAGTATTAGATAAACAAACATTATGATTTGATATTTTGGCTTATAGCAACACTTGAGGCCAATGTTATTATGAGATAATCTACAATGATCAGAAAATTCGAATTCCAATATTGAATAGATGTTGTGTGTTTATAGTCATAATTGAGTTTGGATAACTTTCCCTCAAAATATTTTGCTTTATTCATGTTAATATTAAAGTAGTTCTGGTGCTTCATTCCCTCATGCAATCTTCTGAAAGCTCTGGTTTCCCATCAACCTTAATATTTCCCAAGACAAAATAATTGTGGCATTTACTTCCCATATAAAAAATACCAAAGTAAAATAAACCCTTAAAGATATTATTGCCTATGCTTTACCCAGAGAAGTGTATATTTGACATCGAGTTTTACTTAAAAAATCAGGCTATACTAGTATTTGAAGAAAAGCTGCAAAATGAAAAATTGGGTAACATTATAGTTCATGTCAAAAGAGTTTTATTTTTGTCCTGTCTCAGTAAAGATGAAGCTGATTATAAAAGACCTTTAACTTTCCATGGTTTCAGCATTCATCTGCAAAGTGATCCGGCATAGCTTCAAGTTTGAGTCCAATTCATGATTACAAGATTTGAAAATGTTTACTTAAAAAGAAAATAAAATAGATTGTGGAAGTTAAATCTACTTTTTAGTATTTCATTTTAAATGCAGCTGATCTAAAGGATTCTCCAGGTTCAGCAAGAGATTTTCTGTAAGAATGTATAGGGTCAAAGCTAGCATTTTGTTCATATTAGAGACCTTCTTCCCACTATTCAACCCGACTCCTTTGATATGTCACTTGCACAGATATAAGAAAGCAGTTTTCAGAGTCCATTGGTCCAGAATGGCTCCTGGGTTTTCACATTCCAGCTTGGAAATCTCAGAGAAGAGCATCCTGCCCTTGAGAGTCTTCAAGAAGTTGTAGTAAATATTTACATCTACAATGCTAAAATTTCAGATTATTCTTTGCTGAGGAGGATTGACGTGTCTAGAACATTTGTAAAGCTACTTTTTTATAGGTCCTGACTCTATTTGGTGACCCACAGGTATTTTAATTTTTAAATAGACCACCAAGCTGAGGTCTCCAGATAGGACAGGGGTCCTCCAGTTCGGAGCAGAGAACTGTGATTGTAGAGTGGTGGGCAATGGGGAACGGTCACGTGGGGAACTCAGGCTAGGACTGCCGAAAACCAAGCATGCCAAAAGAAACTTCCCAGGAATCCTTGGGAAAAAAGCGACTGTCTCTCAGCCAGTGAGATTTTGCTACGTCACATTATCCTGACTTCCCTAGAGGACCCCTTTAAATTTGCCCACACGGTTTCTCCATGTGCGATTTCCCTGACCTTCATCTTCCGGGCCAGTGAATCTCCTCCGAGAGACGCTCTATACTAAATAAAGCCTTTACTATTCCACAGTCGGTGGTTACGCCCCTTCCTTCTTCCTCGGTGGGGAAAAATACCTTACAGTGATAAGATAGCAAAGCTACCAATGCAAAGGTGGAGATGCTAGATATGGGACAGGAACTAAGATTTGTGCTGTATTGGTCTAGTAGTGGTAAAAATTAATGGTTGGAACTTATAGAGAGGTGGATTTTATAACATCTTTTTATGTTATTCTCTCTTAGCACAATTAAAGTGCATAGATTAGAAATAATTGTTTGAAATGCCAGTGGCCAAGGCCAGGCAGGTTCACAATGAATTTGGAAGACAGTAGAAAAACTGTGGAGCTCAAAAGCATTGGGCCATTCCACTTAATAAAGTCTCACAACAGTGGACAAGCACACAGGCAAGGAAAACTGCCTCTCAGGCAAACAAACAGCAAAATGGCCCCTCACAGTGGCGGGCAGGCAATCTGCACATTCACAATCCATCTCTCTGGAGCTCAAGCACTCATAGCCTTATATAGGCTATGCATATGTGCCCGCTCATGCACTAGTCAGGCAAAGGGATTGCAGCTGGTAAACCAGTGAGCAAGCCTAACACAGCTGCCACACACATTGTTTAAATCTGAGAAAGAGATTGAGCCATGGTATAGTTAGAGCTACTATCTGCTTATGACATGGGTATCAATCAGTGCAGGAACCATGACCTCTCATCTTCCAGCTCCTAGGATATGGCCCTACCACACCAGGAGGGGAAAGTCAAAAGATATTTTGTAAAGGGAGAAAAATCTTTCTTAAAATGAGCCATTTGACTACAATATCTAATATGTTTCAGAATTCAGACCTGAAATTTCTAATTTGATTGGTTTTTCATTTTTCAAAAACTAATTCCCAACTAGTTGTTGATTCCAGATAGTTTTTAGCGCATTTGAGTCATCAGATTTGCCCTTTACTACAATATAGATATTTCCCTAGAGAAAACCAAGGTTCATTTACAAATTTATAATTTGAAGTTTCTCATGCATTATAATTTTAAAAATTGTAATGACTAAGGCCTCCAGAATTCCCAAGCAGAAGGCTGATATTGTGGGATAGAGCCTTGAATGGCTAGTAAAGCAAATTTAAATTGAGTAAATGTAAGCTACAAACATAAACTATCAAAATAAATGGAATATCAGGAATACATAAGAAGTTTTAAGGAATAAATGTAAGCTATAAAAATATTAACTAAAAATAACCTTAACCAAGAAAACATAACCAGTGATAAGTCTTGCTGATAGTTATGTACCCTTGATATGATGTGATAAAAATGGTAATTTACTTCTCTGATCTTCCTTAAAAAAAAACATAATCTTGGTATCATTATGACAAAAAGTAGACAAATCCCAATTGAGAAACATTCTACAAAATATCTGACCAATATTTTCAAAACTGTTAAGTTAATCAAAAGACAAGGAAGTCTGAGAAACAGTCACAGCCCAGAGGAGTCTAAGAAGACATGAAGAATATAAAGTAGTATCATCAATAGGACCCGGGAACAGAAAAAGAATGTTAGTTAGAAGTCTAACAAAATAGGAATAAAGTATTAGTTTTAGTTACTAATCAATACTGATTCATTAATTGTGAACAGATTTACCATATTAATATTAGATGTCTGTCATAGAGAAAACTGGGTGCAGAGTATATTGGAACTCTGTACTATCTATACAACTTTTTTTGTAAGTCTTAAAATAAGTATTTTTTAAAAAAGAGATTACTTGCAACCAGTGCTTTCCAAACATTAATGTTCATACAAATCACCTGGGGATCTTATTAAATGAAGACTCTAGGGTAGGTCAGGGCAGGGCCTGAGAGTCTAAGTCTGAGACGCTCCCAGGTGAGACCACTATCTTTGTACCAAGGCCCTGTTGTGTAGCAAGGTTTTTAATCTAGTACGGGATTTCCCAGCCTCTATACAATGAACATTTTTGGCGAGATAATTCTCTGTTGTGGTGATTGTACTGCACATCATGGAATATTTAGTAAAATCTCTGACCTCTACAAACTGGATGACAGTGGCATCCCTTTCATTCTATTGTGCCAAAAATGTCATCAGACACTGCCAATTGTTTCCTATGGGGAAGGGAGAGGTCACTCCCACTAAGAACAACTGATCTAAAGCACTTATTAAATATGACTTCTAGGCAGCTACTTAGCAGGAAAAAAAAAAACAATCTCTTTATTTACCACCTATTTAAATGCTTAGTATGTTCCAGGCTTCTAGAAACTTAACTGTAATTATTTTACCAAGTTTATTTTTATATATTGTGGGGAAAACAGCTGTTAGGCTTGCTCACTGGTTTCCTGGCTGCAAGTGCTTTGCATGATTAGTGCATTAGCATGTGGCAGAAAGCCAGGTGGCGATTCTCCCAGACCTCTCCTGCCACTGAGAAGTGTGGTTCCCCATTCCCTCAGCTGCCACCGTGAGGGGCGAGTTTTCCTGATCCCTTGCCCTCCACTGCAGAAAAATGGTCTTCCTTTGTTTATTCACTCACCTGTCTCTGCGAGCCTCCAATAAAAGGGTTTGGCCCAACACTTCCTGGCTCTGCAGTTCCTCTACCTTCTGCCTGAATCCAATGTGGACCTGCTTGGCCTTGACCACTGGCATTACATAGATTATTTTTCTTTTTTCTTGAATTTATTGGAGTGGCATTGGTTAATGAAATTATATAGCTTTCATGTGTACAACTATAGAACACACCATCTGTATATTGTATTGTATTCACCCTCCCAAGACTCCTCCCATCACTGATCAACACCCCTATACCCTCTTCCACCTCCCTCCACTCTCTTTTTTATGTTTATGTTAGAAATCACCTATTCACTGTCACTGTACATAATGGTTTAAAATATATGGTTTCTGCTTTTCAGAAAGGTGTGTGGTATAATTAAAATGTACAGGAAAATAGGGAGATACAAGATAAATAATACCCACCAGATAAAGCATTTACAATTAAACTTGAAGCTAAGTTTGGATGTCACAAATTTATTATATTTGTATAGTGTTGGGAAAACAGCTGTGTTAGACTTGCTAGCTTGTACTTTGCCTGCTTAGTGCTTCAGCACGTGGCAGAGTCACATGTATATAGTCTATATAAGGCTACAGGTACTTTCCCTTGGCACCAATGAAGAATTGCAGATTGCCTGCATGCATATGAGGGGTCATTTTTGCTGTCCATTCGCAGACTGCCATGAGAAGAGGTTTTCCCTGCCTGTTTGGTTATCTGTTGTTGTGAGACTCTATTAAATGGGAATGGCCTGAAGCTTTCTGGCTCCACAGTTCCTCTACCGTCTGCCTGAATCCAATATGGACCTACTTGACCTCAATCACCACATTACATGTAACATTGGACAATAAGACTGTCTACCTATGTGTGATTATCTCATGTGAGCCAAACTACCCTTAGAAAGAGACTACCCTAGTTCAGAAAACAGGCTCACAGCAGTTACTTGTTCGGCCTCAAAAGAAAACTAAAGTAAAACCGATATCAGATCCAGGAGTTCCAAATTCGGTAACAAGCTCGAGGTTCTGATTCAAGTACTGGTAACCCTGATTGGGTAAACCTCTGGCAAGTCAGTTAACTCTTCTGAAAACTACATTCCTTACTCTTGTAATGGGGATAAAAGAATTTACCTTACAAGTCTCTAGTGACAGCTGAACAGCTTATGTATAGGCAAGTGAGTGTCCACTGTGTTCAGGTGACAAAGTTTACACACATTATTTAATCTCACCTAAGTACCATCTTAAATCAAGACTCCAGAAAACCAAATCAAACCTCTCTGTTGGTTGTGAGGCTCACATCCAGAATGTGACAGCAATATTATATCCAACTATTAAAGCTAATTGGGATTAGCATGCCTTCAGTTACCCCATTCATTTGTAAGAATTCCCTAAGGACCATTTTTCAGTGTGACCAACAATGTTAAAGTCCATTTGAAATGTCTTGCTTAAACTCAATGGATGCAATGCAAGTCACACCCTTCCCCAAGGCACCTCAGGAGGAAGGAGAAACCAATGAGCTGCGCTTAATTTCATTTATTCAGCACGTATCTTTAAAGGCATGCTGATTTGGGAGAACTGAAGCTTCATTAGGTACACAACAGAATACAAACGTACAAATGGTAGAACTCCACAGCTGGTGTTGATATACTTAAACACAGATGCACACATAAACCAAAGACGGGAACTCCTTCCCTTTCTTCTTACGCTTGTCCTTCCACAGACAGTACATAATCAACAGCACAGTAGCTGATAATTACTCCACACTAGTTATAGCCGGGGACTGAGGTGGGGAAAAAAACCAAAAACGTTACAGATAGACTCTCTTAGTCTTCCAAACACTCTGCAAAGGAGTAACTGTCTTTGTTTTACAAATGATTGATGATTAGAGAAGTTGAAGTATTTGCTGAAAAGTCATGGTTAGTGGGCAAACCAATTCAAACCTTATATTTTGGTACCTGTTCAGTTTCCTCCAGGAGTTAGTCATTGTATTTAAAGGTTCTTTCTATATCATTAGCGAGGATCCTAAGATTCTTAAGAAAATATCCTAGGAATACAAATGGTATCTGCACAACATACTTAGAATCAATAAAAAGAGAATAGGGATCAGGCATCCAAATAACTCCCAGCCCCCTTTATAGTGCTTGGCACAGATCCCACCGGGATAAAATGACCTGTTGACGATTCTGGAATTTCCACCTCATGATTCTTAAGTTAACTTGCTCACCACACCACACCCAACTCCCAGAATGGTACCTGGTACAGTAAGTCATGGTGGATACATGAAGAACTGAGTAAGCAACAACATGGTTTCCAATGTACCCCAAACATTGGTACATTCTGATGTATTCAGGACCAGGAAAGATAGACAGTTCAGACAAAAAGACCAAGTATAATATTTTTTTTTATTATTTATTCATTTTTAGAGAGGAGACAGAGAGGGAGAGAGAAGAGAGAGAGAAGGGGAAGGAGCTGGAAGCATCAACTCCCATATGTGCCTTGACCAGGCAAGCCCAGGGTTTCGAACCGGTGACCTCAGCATTTCCAGGTCAACGCTTTATCCACTGTGCCACCACAGGTCAGGCAAGACCAAGTATAATAAATTGAAAGAACAAAAATGCATATCACCTGAATGGGAAGAAGATAAGCCTGGCCAAAACCGTTCTCAAGCCTCCTGCCTAAAAGGACTGGGGAAGAGCACATGCTAGTCATTCCATCTTTATAGGCCAAGGGTCCACACCTGTACTCTACAGAGGCTCTATGGAGGCTCTGTGGAAGCCCTGAAGGCATTCAGGGAATGCAAATTAAGGACAATATTCCCCTTAAAGCTTCAAAATACTACTAATAGAGACCAATCAGCTAAACAAACAAACAAAAAACTACATAATGCCATCACAAGCCAAAATGTCTATATATACCTTACACCAATGCTACTATTCTTTGTGCAACTAAATAGGAGTTGAGCTATAGAAAGTACATTTTATATCTAATTCCTCCACAGCCATTATATAAAAAGCACCTATAATCCCTGCCTCATCCAGACAACTGACTGGGGGAAAAAAAAAGAGAGAGAGAAAGCATTTTTAAAATAGGGATTAAAATGTCCTTCTCTCACACAAATTAGAATAAAATTATATGCTGAAGAATTTTATAGCTGATTGCTTGCTCCGTTATCATAGCTTCAGTTTTATTACATGGATGGCAATAAGAGATTAAGACACAAATAGTTTAGCGACCACCCGTTCAGCACATCCTCCTTAGTCCATTCACGTATGTTAGTGACACTTTTCCTCCTAAAGGGATTTGTACTTATAAAACTCAGAAAATTACAATCTGCAATTGGCTTCTATTTCAACTTCACCTACATGGATACAACATACCAAAATATCTCATAATTTCTATAATGAGGAAGAGGGAGATTAAATGTTGCAGTAATATAAGGTTATAGTAATTAAATATATAGAAATATAGAAAAATATGGAAGATATATAAAAGTAATTAAGATATAATATTAAAATAAATTAAGGAAATTAAATAAAATTGTGCCATCGGGATAGGAATTAATGTAGTGTGTACAAATATGATAAACAGACTCTGACTTTTTCAAGCAGGGCCCACCCAGTTAATGTGTGTGTGAAGTTATATATAGATAAGAAGTGGCTTGATGTCATAACTCTGTAAGTTAACATAAACAAGAAGCTTCCCTAGGAACATCTTAAAAGTGGCTTAATGTAACATTTCAGTACATTAACATAAAAAGGGTTTCCTATGATGAACTTCAAAAAGGTAGTTTGAGGTGATAATCCTGTAGATTGACACCTGTTAGAAGGCCTTGGCCAGAAAAGGTACTAAAGCTGAGGGGCCCCCTGCTGCAGTAGTCGCCCAGACTCCAAAGTGAACGTGGACTGACTCCACGCTGCTCTGACCAAACAGCCAAGAGGAGCATGCCAACGGGCACCCTTAAGCTGTACCCAGGCATGCCAAAATGATTTTTGAGTAATAAACTACCTGTGTGATTCTTGCAGCTAACTTGTGTGTCAGTCGTGTCTTTCCTGCAGTGGCAGTTGGTCTCAGCACTGATAAGTAGCATCCTCATAGCCGCCTCAAGAGTAGTCTCCAAGAGGCTGCCAGCCCTGCTGATAAGCAGGGTTGTCCCACTGTGCAGGGAAGTTGAATCAGGGATGCCTGATCAATGTAAAGCTCGGGCTCTACTGGGACATTAAATACAATGAAAATATTATGTGCCGATTGTATGTTTTAAATAGCCGATTGTCCTCAAGCCTGTAAAACATGTATTCTCTGGAGTCCTTTTCACCTCAATGCTAAATTTCTGTCCTATGATAAAAGAAAAGCCACAGATTAAAAACTGCCTTTCTATCTGAGCAGGTGTTTCAGTTACTATGAAAACTTGTTCCAAGGTAGCTGCAGTATTTGTTTAAAAATGCATGTTTTTGCAAGTGATCCTTAACTTGGAATAATTTCCACTCTATATTGATTGGCAGTTGATATGTTCATCAATGCCAGGAACATACCATCTTCAGAGGTGCAGTTTGCCCTCTTTTAGTCGCTACTTGACCTTTTAACTTTGCTGTGAGCATGAAGAACTGGCAGACACACTGACTGACAGCAGCCGCCAGGACTGGGCAGCAGGGGGATTAAAAGGTTGCTTGCGTCTCTGATATGGATTTGAAGGCACATTGCCCTGAGGTTAAGTCCCCCACAAACATACACTGCCGTGGCTGTGAATTTCAGCAGGCAGGCACCAGCTGCAAAACTTGTTGCCTTGTTTAAAGAGGTACCTGTTCTGAGGATGACAGCTCTAATGCACTGGAGGAAAACATTCTGGACTTGGTGTCAGAAAATCTGAGTTTGAATTACAACTCTGTTAGGTACTAGCTATGAAATCTAGGAAAGTCCTCTAAGTTCCAAATTAGTTTCCTTACTGTTTGGAAAACAGCTGTGTTAGAACTGCTCACTTGCACTTCGCATGACTAGTGTGTGAGCACATGACAACAGCATGTGTGTATGTAAGGCTACAGTTTGCCCTCAGTTCAGATTGCAGATTGTGCATTGCCTGCCCACCATTCTGAGGGGCCGTTTTTTGCTCTTTGTTCACTGCTGCCATGAGAAGTTTTCTCCTGCCTGTTTGCTTGTCGCTGTTGTGAGTTTCTATTAAACAGGAATGGCCCAATACTTTCTGGCTCTGCAATTTCTCTACCATCTGCCCGAATTTAAGGTGAACCTGCTTGGCCTTGGCCACGGGCATTACATCTGGTATAGTGAGCAGGATTCAGATCAGATTGGTATGGAGCCTCGAAAACCCTTGAAGAGTGGGGTAGAGGAGTGGTCATTGTTCTCCAGCATATGGTTCCCTGTTACTGTTCAGTTGGGCTGGGTATTTTTTACAGCTCTACAAGAAGAAACCGAAAGCTCTGTGCAAGAGGCCACCTGAACTCAAGACCTCCAGGATGAGCTGCAGACTGAGCACAAACAGCAGTATGAACTGCAACAGTTGCTGGAAAAAGAGACTGACAGCTTTTGAGAGCTGCAGTGTGAAATGCAGGCTGAACAACAAACAGTGCCTGGAATTGGAGCAGTCGTGGTGGGAGGAATTGTGGGTTTGAGAGCTGCAGTGTGAAATGCAGGCTGAACAACAAACAGTGCCTGGAATCGGAGCAGTCACTCTGGGAGGAATTGTGAGTTTGAGAGCTGCAGTGTGAAATGCAGGCTGAACAACAAACAGTGCCTGGAATTGGAGCAGTCACTGTGGGAGGAATTGTGGGTTTGAGAGCTGCAGTGTGAAATGCAGGCTGAACAACAAACAGTGCCTGGAATTGGAGCAGTCACTGTGGGAGGAATTGTGGGTTTGTGAGCTGCAACTTGCCCTGGAAGCAGAATGTTGGCAGCAACAGTTGTTGGAGAAACAACTGCAGGTTCAAGAGCTCGAGCTTCAGCTTCAGGCTCAGAGCTGGCAGCTGTAAGAGCCAAAGCAGTCACTGAAGGAGCTGCATTTGTGCAGGTGGAGAGGCTCTGAGTCAGCGGTTGCAGTTGTTTTAGACTTTTCTAAGGAGGAGGAAGTTTGGGCTGAAACTGTCATCCTCAGACTCAGAAGCCAGAAGGTAAAAACCAAACAGCCAAGAGTGCCTCAGGACCAGGCAGGTACCACCCCCTCCACAAGTATGGGAACACTCTGGTCCAGCCCTACACCTAGACAGAGTTGATGGAGTTAGGGGCAAAATTCAGGCAGAAATCCACCAAGTCTCTGGCAGCTTGGTTACTGTGGTTGTGGGACATAGGGGTGAATGGCATCTTGCTCTCCAGAGCAGAGATGGAGAAATTGGCCACCATTACTACACACTCCTCTTTGAGGCAACATCTTCAGAACTGCCATGACAACCCAGGAAACCATACCCTATTAGAATGGGATATAGCTGCCATTTGTACAGTCTGGTAGAATGCTGGAGACTTGCTAGGCACAGTGAATTGGTGGCAGTCCTATATTGAGCTACAGCAGGTCCCCCAGGAACTAGGTATGACAAATGCTTTCAACCTGAGGTCCCTTAGGCCATATGAGGAAGTGTTTACAGCAGAGATGAGGGACCTTATTCTCTGTAGTGCTCCATGAGCTCATTTTGGGTCACTAGTGGCAATCTTGAGTCCCTATGTGGGGCAGCCCATCGATGCAGTTACACAGATGGTGGCTGACTTGGGGAGGCTGGAGATAGCACGGGACTCTAATACTGTGGGTTGCTGCCTATGCTGCCCTCCCGCCCACCCCAAATAACAAGAGAAATGGGCCTGTAAAAGCTGTCCAAACATGGAAGTGGGCAAAAGCAGATTAAGGTCGGTCAAGGCCCCGGATGCAGAAGAAAAGAGACAAGGAAAATAAAAATATATATATTAACCATATTTTTAAATAAATAAAAAATATTATGTACTATTCATGTTAAAAGTGCACATATAAAACCAAACTTGGTATTATTAGAAAAAAGTGTGAAGTTGGGGTTTTGTGGAGCCCTTCAGAAGGCAGGGCCCAAGGCACGCTCCCGGCGTGCCCACTGTTAAATATGCCTCTGGATGTGGGTTGATTGCAGCCTGGAAAGATAGGGAAAAATCAGATGGCAGGTCTAATAAAGTGCTGTTAGAGCTTTGGCGGCTGCTTAAGCCACAACAGAGGTTCCAGCCGCTGAAAGAGTGGGGGAAGTGGGCAGCCCTGGCAGCTGCCAAGAAAATAGCTGCTGTTCGGGTTGCAGAGTTGCAAGATTATATGATGGAGACAGATGAGGGAGAGGAGGATCCCCAGGACTCATTGTCCCAGTTTGAATAAGTGGAAGGTCCAGGGACCCACCTACCAGGGATGGGCGGGGGGGTCTAGAGGCCTCATGTGAAATTGGCAATCCACTGGTCTCCTTTAATATGCAGCAGGTGTTGGCCTTAGAAGATAATAGGTGCTTTTCTACATCATCAGCAGCAGCAGCAGATAAGAGGATTGTCAAGGCAGCACAGGCATTGACTGTGCCAGGCCCTGTAAGCTTGGATCTCTGAGGCACTTGGATAGGGCTTGTGGCAATGGACAGAGTGCTTATGGAAAGGCACTGAATCAAAGTGCTGTGTGGCTAGGTGCCTGCAATGGACTTTCACCTTGGGTGATTTGTACAGACAGCTGCACTATCATAGACTGATCATTGGGCGGTATAATGGACTCTTGAAGCAGGGACTTCGACAAGAGGGGGGGTCCTAGCTCCCTTATTGGAAGGACATACTACTGTGGACAGTATAAGACCTTAATGGAGGTGCCATAGCAACTGTGGAGGCCCTCTTGCACTCGGAAGATGTTCCCATCCAGTTGCTGAGATGCACCAAAGACACTTTCTTCAATGTACATGGCCCTGGACTATACAGGTCCTCCCACCTATCATGGGTAGGGGGCTAGAGATAGGGTCCAGTTAACTCCCTGGGCAGAGTGCTCAGGGAGACATTGTGAAGGGCACCTTTGTAATTATTGCATAAGTTGTGGTGCTGCTATAGGCTCTGTTTATGTAATGTAGCTCACTCCTCACACAGGGATCATCACAGAAGATACCTGTGCATAGATTGTGAGGTGAGCAACTCTAAAGGATGGAATGTTGGGATAACATCTGTGTTAGGCTTGCTTGCTTGCACTTTGCGTGATTAGTGCATGAGCACGTGGCAGCACCACCTGTGTATAGTCTATGTAAGGCTACGGGTGCTTGTCCTCAGCGTGGATTGTGGATTGCCTGCCTGCCTCTCCGAAGGGCAGTTTATTTGCCCTCTGCCTTGAGAAGAGGTTTTCCCCTGCCAGTATGCTCATCTGCCATTGCAAGACTATTAAATGGAAATAATCCAATCCTTTCTGGCTCCACAGTTTTTCTACCGTCTGCACGAATCCAATGTGAACCTTCCTGGCCTCCACCACCAGCATTATACATACCTATAAAGTGTTTAATACCTCTCTCAAGTGCTTGATGATGGAGAGAGATGATGGATGAGGCTTCCAAATAGTAAAGTAATACATAAACCAAGTGTCATTAGCCTCATCAGCATATAACTGAAGATGTTTTTCCTATTGCTAAGTTGCATGTCTGAACATTTTACTTCAAGTTATACAGATGTTAGTATCTTTAAACATGATTTTTATCTCAGATCCCACTCAGTTGTCACCAGAATCGAGGTCCCTTCATATCATTCTAAGGGAATACACAATATTTTCACCATGCTCATGGGAACTGTAGGTCAGCCAAGGATCCCCATTACTTTTGCCTGTTATTTTACCATGAGAAGGTCAGCCCTTTAGATTAAAGCATTATTTAAAAACCAAACCCGTGTCAGGGGAACACTGATTTTTTTCATTCATTAACCCCTTTCATGTGGTTTTATTTCTTAGTTTCTCAAACTAAATGCCAGCAATGTATAGGTTTTTACATATGCCATCTTTAACCATTACAACCAAATCCTTTTATAGAGGAAAAGCTCAAGACTCCAGGAGGGTACTAAAAAATGCTCAAGCCAGTAAAAGGGGGCAGCCAGGATTTAAACCAAGCTTCATCATATTTCCAAGTTCATGTTCTTTTCTTCTATGTAAAGGAGTTTTGTTTCTTAACTTTCTTAGTAAGTTTAACTAGGCTCCCCAATCACAGTATCCATTAAGCAATACATTCCCTTTTCACTTACCACTCCCTAATACTTCAATCACTTTATATTTTGTGCCCTGGCTGGATAGCTCAGTTGGTTAATTATCCTCCTGAAGTGCAGAGGTTGACAGTTCAATCCTCAGTCATGGCACATACAAAAACAAATCGGTCCCTTCCAATCTCTCTCTCTCTCTAACCCCTTCTAATCTCTGTTCTGAGAGCCTAAACATTTTTTTGGTTGCTGAATCTTATCCTGCTGTTCTGCTGTTTCCACATGCACTGTTTCCGGTATGGGTCAGAGAAGCCCCTGGATTCTTGTCTGCTCAGGCCTTTCAGCCGAGGATGCTTCACTGTCTCTGATTGTTTACCTCAACTCTGCATATTTTCTTAGCATATTTCTACATTGTGGGTGAAGCGCAGAGCGCATTCCTAGCAGCTGTGGCTGAATCAAGGCTGTGAGAACACTCCAGCTCCCAGAACCCTCCTGGGCACACCCAAGAAGGGAGCTCGCTCGCTATAAGGAGGTGACTTAGTGCCAACCATGCAGCTCCCTGATCTTTTCAGCCATTGGCTATGAAGGACATGCTGTAACACCCTATAGGATGAACCTGTGTATATAAGCTAGTTTACTTCCTGAATAAAGTGGATCTGCGTCAGTGAACCTGGTCTCTGGATTCGGGTCTTTGCATCTCCATTGTCCTCACCCCCAGCAGGACTTGTCCACAACAGGCGCCCAATGTCGGGCAGGGACCTATCCAACATCCAAGGGACGGGTGAGTGACTCTCTGCAATGGGAAACCTCCCCCACTCTCGAGCCCCACAGGCTCGAGCCCTCTATGCCCTATTGCAGAGTAGGAGAGTTAAAGTTAGTGAAAAGGAACTCTGTACTTACTGGGAGATCCTCTCAGGTTTCAACCCTTGGCTCCAGGATGCACCTCTCTGGGACCTGGATACTTGGGCCTGAGCTTTCTGGTGCATCTGTTCGGCCAAAGTACATGGGGGACAAACTTTCCCTCTCGGCCTCCTTCCTGCCCTGCTAGCAATACACGCCTGCTTGGCCAGTGCCAAAAATATTACAGGTTACCTCTATCTCTGAGGAACCCCTACCTCCCTATTCTCCCCCCTCCACTGAGGAGGAGAGTAGTTTAGCCTCCGAGTTTGACAAAATCACAGCTGAGCATGCAGAAATGAAACCAACAGAATTGCTAACTGTGCCATCAGCTCTGCCACCTGAAAAAGCGGAAGTCGCTACTTCCACATTCCTTGCCGGGGCTCAATGCCCCACCCCAGCCTCTCATATGCCATTTCTCCAACACGTGTTCCTGCTGCAGACCCACGGGCCAGCCTATATGCCCCCATGTGTCTTTTTCTTTCTTACTGTCTGTCTGTCTTGTCTATTTTTCTGTATCTCTCGCCCGCCCCTCTCTCTGAAATGACGCTGGAAGGACCCAGCCATGGCACAGTGGTGGGGATCACACCCTCTTCTAATACAAGGGAGAGGTTATGCTTGTGTTTTTCAACCAATTTGGATCCGAGGAACCCCCAGCCTGCTTGACAGGGTTTCCTGGGCACCCACTAAATGGTTCAGTCTTCACCTGTCCGAAGCCACAGCCCTGGCCTTCTCCACACCAACTCCACCTGAGGGGAAGAGGTCCTCAGTGCTCCAGAAGAAGACCTCGCAGCCAGCATGCATGCCCCATCACCTGGGGGGATGTGGAGGCTTTGGCGGGGCGGGCCCAGAGAATTGCCCCTGATGGGCCCCCAGATTCTGGTGCTCTGTTCTTGCTTATGTGTGCTATAGTAACCGCTGACTCCCAGATGCAGGCCGCGGCAGCCCGGGGCTCGAACCCAGCAGTGTGAGCTGGTGTTTTCAGTTAATCTTTGGAGGATGAGGAGAACTGGGCTGGAGTTGCGATTTGTAGACTCCACAAGGTAAACAGTGGCAGCTGCGGTGGGAGGATGAACAGAAGCCAGGCTTTCATTGCCGAGTGGCCACTGGAATGGCAGGGAGTGCCTGCTAAGCCACTGGTGGGTTCACTGACATTTTGGGACATGGGGTGAATGCCATCATGCTCTCCAGAGCAGAGATGGAAATGCTGACTGCCATTGCCATGTGCTCCTCCTTGGGACAGTGTAAGACCTGCCAGGATGGCAGGGATGAGGAGGGTGGCTGAGGCCTCATGTGCATAGACTGATTTCCTGGACTACAACCCGAGTGAGCACTGGCTCCTTTGTGGATGGACTTACGGATTTTGGACAATGTGAAATACCCTGATGGAGGTGGGGGGCCTCTCCCCCTGCACTGGGAAGCTTTCCCCATGGCTAGAAAGAAGGCCAAGAATATTTTGTGCTTTTGGCAAAGTTCTCAGAGACTGGTGAAGTATACCTCTATAATTGTTGAAATTGTATGATTTGTCATGTTGTAATTTGTGTAATGTGCCTTGCAACCATGTGCAGTATGCAGCCCATGGCAAGCCATTCGTTCTATGTTTGGATGCTGGGACCTTTGTGGGAAGGGGGCGTGCATGGACCTAAGTCCATTTTTTACAATCAAAATGGAACTGTGTTTAATGGCACCTAGAAGGTCTTTGTGGGGGGGATGACATCCGACCCCTAGGAGAAATCCCCTGTTTAAGACCCCTGTTCTATTTCCTAACTCGTCCAACATTACAAAAGCCTGCTTCATTGTTTAATCTAGCTAATCTATTAGCATATAGTATAATAGGTATTATAGTTGTTTTAGTTTTACTGGGGTTCCATTGCATAATGTGTAGCATTCAGAAGCTACAACAACAGCAACTTGGCATTCATCAAGTCCAATTGGCCTTAATTAATTAAAAGAGAAGGGGGGAAATGCGGGTGAAGTGCAGAACACATTCCTAGCAGCTGTGGCTGATGCAATGCTGTGAGAATACTCCAGCTCCCAGAACCCTCCTGGGCATACCCAGGAAGGAAGCTCACCCACTGTAAGGAAGTGACTTAGCGCCAACCACACAGCTCTCTGATCCTTTCAGCCATTGGCTATGAAGGACACGCTGTAACACCCTATAGGCTGAACCCATGTATATAAGCTAGCTTACTTCCTGAATAAAGTGGATCTGCGTCACTGAACCTGGTCCCTGGAGTTGGTTCTTTGTGTCTCCGTCGTCCTCACCCCCAGCAGGACTTGTCCACACTATATCTATCTATCTATCTATCTATCTATCTATCTATCTATCTATCTATCTATCTATCATCTATCATCATCTCCATTCTTCTATCTCTAAAATCAATTAATAAGTAAATTGAATCTATGTGTACTATTTTATGGAGTGATAGTTATTCATTTATTCAGACCTAGAAAGAGTAATGATGCAATCAGTAATATGTATGTACATCCTCTGATAAGTCACATAAAAGAGACTTAGTTACATGATATAGTGGAGAGGAAAGATGTTAGAAATAGGAAGAATGAAGCCAGAAGATATAAGACAACACTAAGAAATAAAAACAACCTGTGTGCTTGTTAGATATGGCACTTGTCCTAAGGAACAATTGTTATGTTTAATTTAAACTATAAGAAATATAAATGAAAAATTAATATTATTTTTAAATTTAGTGACAGGAGTGGAAGCAAAGACAAACTCCCACTTGTGCCCCAAATGGGATCCACCCAGCAAGCCCACTAGGGGGCAATGCCCTGTCCATCTGGAGCCCTTGCTTTGTGCAACTGGAGCCATTTTTTAGTGCCTGAGGAGAAGACTATGGAGCCATCCTCAGTGCCTGGGGCCAACTCACTCCAATCAAGCCATGGCTGTAGGAGGGAAGGAGTAGAGAGAGAGAGAGAGAGAGAGAGAGAGAGAGAGAGAAGTAAGAAGGGGGGTGGAGAAGCAAATGGGCACTTCTCCTGTGTGCCCTGACTGGGAATCAAGCCTGGAAAATCCACATGCTAGGCTGACACCCTGAGCCAATTGGCCAGGGCCTATATATGTAAAATTTTAAGCAGACATTCTAAGGTACCTGAGCCCTGTTCACCATAGACTGTTTTGTAGAAACCATTTTCCAATGGTATTTGGATGATCAGTTCCATTTCTCAGTATCAGAGAGTACTATTTGGAATTCACTAGGAATTCACAAGGCACAGTTTTTCATCTGTTTAAACATCTGTTGCACTATGCTGCTCATCTTGACTTTGTGTTTTAACTCCCAAAGCTTTCTCTCTTTAATCACTGATGCTATGTTTTTTATTTCCTGGTTTCACAAAATACCAAAAAGACTAATTTATACCTTTATTTAAAATAAAGCATTAGAAACAAGACATCTGAAATCTTAAAACAGTTATGGTCATTTTAATTACTTTATTAAAATGAGTTACATGTGTAAGCTGTACTCAAGCAAAGAAGAGGGTGATTTAATGTATTTTAATCTCAATATTCTGGACAATCAAAAATTATTAGTTAAAAACATTTTAAATAAGGATAGAAAGATAATGATAAAGATCTGCATCTTTATTTTGCTCTCTTACAAAAATCAAACCTTGAATATAGCATATTCCATTACTGATTATAGCATTCAGGATGCTACCTTTCCTGATATATGTATCTAAGCTCTATTAAATCTCCAATGTTAAAAAGTGGTTTATTCAATTTTGCTGCCAAAGCATTAGTAGTACATGTTGTAAAAATGAAAAAAATACATGTGCAAATGACTATAGTGTCTTATATGTTTGTTTAAAACACGTGGGCAGACTTTTATTTTGTTTTGGTTCTTTCAGAGAAAAGAGAACTGACTTAGAAAATTAGTGTTATGAAATATACTAAAAATAAAAAAACAGTTCTATTTTATTGGTATTTCTTCTGCCAATTTTTGTATTCCTGCTGTTTTGTATTTTCTTAAACTTGTATTTGTTTATAATTCATTGGTCACAAAGCCAGTTTTAAATCTACTTTCTGTATTCTTGATGGTCTGGCCTTTGTGACCTCAGTGATGGGAGAGACTGCACCTCCCAGGTCTGGCGAGTTCTTAGAGCAAAGGGCCAGTGTGGACAAATGCCTTTTATATGTAAAGTGACTGATTTAGACCCCACACACCAACCATCTCCTTTATTAAATATACACAATAGCCCCCCTTGCTTAAATCAACCTAGAGCCAGGTACCAGACAAGTAGGGACAACGTTTATGCCCCAGAGCCTGCCAGAATTACTCAAACTCACCAGTCCTAACTGTCTACTATGTCTTGCCTTGCATTCCCCAAAGAAATCCCAATAAAGGCCTTGGCCCAGGCTTTCTCTTGCTTTTTTCTCCCTCCTAATTATACCTGGTGCTTCCCTGTTTGGCCTGAATTATTGGGGTATCTCCCTCTCTTGTGAAATGTAAATAGTAAAGTCTTTCTTCAATGGCATTGACACCTCTGTGCCTCATCTGTAAATTAAAATTCTGCAGGTACAATAATTGATACACCTTGTCTTTGCTTACCTAAATATCATTGTCCATGCCATCTGCATCTGACAACAGCACCTCCTAATTCCCCTCTCCCACTTCTTCTTCTTCTTTTTTTTTTTTTTTTTTTACAGAGACAGAAAGTCAGAGAAAGGGATAGACAGGGACAGCCAGACAGGGAGAGATGAGAAGCATCAATTATTAGTTTTTTCGTTGTGCATTGCAACACCTTAGTTGTTCATTGATTGCTTTCTCATATGTGTCTTGACCACGGCCTTCAGCAGACTGAGTAAACACTTGTTTGAGCCAGCGACATTGAGTCAAAGCTGGTGAACTTTTGTTCAAACCAGATGAGCCCGCGCTCAAGCTGGCCACCTCAGGGTCTCGAACCTGGGTCCTTGGCATCCCAGTCTGATGCTCTATCCACTGTGCCACCACCTGGTCAGGCTCTCCCACTTCTTTAAACAAATTTTCTGAGGTATATACCCATAAAACTTAACAATTTGTTCAACTTATAATTTAGTAAATTTATATAGTTATGGGACCATCACCATAATCCAATTTAAGAACAATTCTGTCGCCACAAAGGTCTCTCATGCCCACTGCAGTTAAGCCCTGCTCCCATCCCCAGCTCCCGACAATCACTAGGTTTGTCTTTTCTTGACATTGAACATGACTGAGAACATTTTCGTCTATTCTTTTTCTATTAAAATTTTGTTTCCATGATCAGATAAATTGTGTCAGTAGCTTTTTACTGAATCTATTAGATGACTCTGTGGCACTTATCATTCATTCTATTAATACAGTGCATTATAGATATTAATTGATTTTCTGATGTGAAAAAGGCTCACATTCCTGGATGTATCCCATTTTGATCATCATGTATAAATTTTTTATACGTTATTGGATTTAGCTTCTCATATTTTGTTAAAGATTGTGCATCTACATTTATGAGAATTAGTGGTCTGTGTTTTTCTCTTTTTTTATGTGATGTCTTTGTCTGGATTTTTTATTAGGGTCATACTGAATTCATAAAATGAAGTGGGAACTGTTCCATCTTTCTCTAGAAGATTTTGTAAAGAATTACTATTATTTCGTCTTTAAATATTTGATAGAATTCACCATTGAAGCCATATGATCCTAGCTTTTATTCATGGAAATATTAACTGATAATTGAATTTCTATGTGAAATACAACCATTAGGTTTTCCATTTTTCTTGAGTCAGCTTTGATAATTGCTATTCTTCTAGAAATGTGTCCATTTCACTTAAGTTTTCTAATTTGTTAGCATTCAGTTATTCATAGTATTCATTATAAATTTTTCAATTTTGATGGGGATGACAGTAATGTCCTTTGCTTCATTCCTGATTTAAGTATTGGGTCTTCCCCCTTTTTGTTTGTCATTCTAGCCAAAGACTTATCAATTTATTTTATTTTATTTTAGCAAAAGAAAGAGAGAGAGAAAGAGAGAGAGAGGACAGGGATAGACAGACAGCAAGGCAGAGAGATAAGAAGCATCAATTCTTTGTTGTGGCGCCTTAGCTGTTCACTGACTGCTTTCTCATAGGTGCCTTGACTGGGGTAGGGGGGGCTACAGCAGAGTGAGTGACCCTTTGCTCAAGCCAGTGACCTTGGTTTCAAGCCAGTGACATTGGGCTTTATGCCAGCAACCTTTGGGCTCAAGCCAACGTCCATGGGGTCATGTCTATGATCCCAAACTCAAGCCAGCGACCTCACGCTCAAACCAGATGAGCCCATGCTTAAGCTCATGACCTCAAGGTTTCCAACCTGGCTCCTTAGCATCCCAGGCCAATGTTCTATCCACTGAGCCACCTCCTGGTCAGGGTCCATTTTGTTTTAAATGAACCAATTTTTTTTCTGTTGTCTGTGCCTGTGAGTTGGGTTTTGTTTTTTGGATTTTTGGTTAATCCCTTTACCTTTTCTATCCCCCATCCCTAGCACTCCTTCCCTCTGACAGCTCTCAGTCTGTTTTCTGTATCTATGTCTTTTTCTATTTTGTTTGTTTATTTTGTTCACTAGATTCCACATAAAAGTGAAATCTCATGGTATTTGTCTTTCTCTGGCTTATTTCACTTAGCACAATACTCTACAGGTCCATTCATGCTATTGTAAATGGTAAGACTTCCTTTTTTTCCAGGTCTGAGTTGTATTTCATTGTGTAAATGTGCCACAGTTTTTTTGTCTTCTCATCTACCGATGGCCACTTGGGCTGCTTCCAAATCCTAACTACAGTAAATAACTGGGCAATGAACATAGGGGTGTATATATTCTTTTGAATTAGTGTTTGAGGTTTCTTTGGATATAATCCCAGAAGTGGAGTTGCTGGGTCATAAGGTAGTTCTGCTTTTAATTCTTTAATTATATTTATTAGAGTGACATTGGTTAATAGGATCAAACAGGTTTCAAGTGTACATTTCTATGATACATGATCTGTATATTGCATTGTATACCCACCACCCAAAGTCAAATCATCTTCTGTCACCATGTATTTGGCCCCCTTTACCACTTACCACCCCCCATATTTAAATTTTTTGAGCAAACTCCATAGTGCTTTTCACTTTGGCTGCACCAATCTGCATTCCCATCAGCAGTGCTGAGGGTTCCCATGTCTCCATATTGTGGCCAACACTTGTTGTTTGTTGATTTATTGATGATAGCCATTCTGACAGGTGTGAGGTGATATCTCATTGTGGCTTTAATTTGCATTTCTCTGATGATTAGTGATGATGGACATCTTTGCATGTGCCATCTGTATGTCTCCTTTGGATAACTATCTATTTATGTTCTTTGCCCATTTTTCAATTGGACTGTTTTTGGTTTGTTTGGGTTTTTTTGGTGTTGGTTTTATAAATTCTTTAAAAAGTTTGGATATTAACTCCTAATTAGATGTATATTGGCAGTAAAATTAACCAATTTTTGGTTTCATTGATTTTTTTTTCTATTTTAAAAATATTTTTATTCACTTCTAATCTAAACTTTATCATTTTATTTGTTTGCTTGCTTTGTGCTTAGTTTGCTCTTTTTTTCTATTTTTTGATGGTATATTAGTTTTTTAGAGATTTTTCTTCTTTTAGTCCTTTAATAGTATACATTTTCTTCTAAACACTGCTTTAGATGCTCCCATACATTTTGATGTGTTGTGGTTTTATTTCATTCCATTCACAGTATTTTCTAATTTTGTTTGTGGCCTTTTCTTTGACCACTGTGTTTCTATCAATCAACTGAAAATTTTGGTAAAATGAAGATTTTACTCGGAAAGTCTGGCATGGGGATGGAGTTTCTCCTGGGTGGCATTGGTGCTGCTTATACATAGACCCTGTTTTCACTCTCAAGGTCCTAGTGTGCACATAAAATAGGATTCAGCTAATGAGTGGAGCTCTTGGAACAGGGTGCCTTATAATAGACCAGCCTTTAACTGGTGGTTTCTGTATCACAGGTTAGCCTAGGTCACAGGATCATGTGGTACAAAACATGGTGACCTAAGTATATATAAAGAAACCTGAAGGTAGCAGATATTTTATACAATCTTTCCAGTAAAACAATTTTTAGGTGTTTTTGTGCTAGATGTTTCCTTTTTTATCTTTGCTAATCTCAGTGAGTAGTTCATCTTGGGACCTGACTAGCCCATGGACGGCTATAGTCCCAGTCTCTACAACACCAGAATTTCCCAAAGAAGACTCGGTGTCAGCTTTTACTCAAGTGGCATTATATTTTTGTGGGTTTTGCTTCTCTTGCTCTCTCTTTCTTCCTGTTTGTCTCTGCTATTTATTTCCACGTTGGAGCTATATTTCTAATAAACACAATTGTAGATACTCAAGTTAACTTAGTCTTGAAGATTATAGGTGTAGGGAAATAACTGGACAACAGTAGTCTGAAATCCATGGGGCCTGACTATGCAGGAAATGGGAACACAGAAGCATATATTCTAAGTGGGAGTCAAAAACAATCACTAAAAAGAAACAGACCTTGAGATTACGCAAGATAGGGATAAATAAAAGGTAAAAATAGCAAAGATTAAAGAAATGTTGAGAACAAGGACCGCCTGCTTGCCCTCTTTACTCCTCAACCTTTTTTTCTGTAAGTCCACATCACCTGCATTTTATACCTGCACAGAATAAGAACACATAAAAACAAGACAAATATCTCCCCAAACAAGATAACATGGATGAAAAACATGCATATGAATACTTCTTTTATGCTTTTCATTTTTGTCTTTTAGAAATGGAAATGAATTCAGAGTATTCCACATGTATTTTGTCTATTGGAGGCTAGCTCTCTACAATTTCACGTTAGTTATATAGAGTATCTTGTATACTATTCAGTACCTACTCACTATAATGATAGCTTTCTCTATCACTAATAATCTGTTTATCTGTAATCTATCACCATAGTTTATAATGCACTTTCATCTCTTAATTAACATAATTCAGGACAGTCAGTGGTGGGTCAAACACGACCACTACATATAGAATGAACTTGTTCTTACTCATTTCCATTTCTTTGGCACACACCTCATGCACTGCTTGGCTAGACACCTAACTCTAACCCAATCTGAGTTCTCTAAGTCCTTTCTTTCCTGTATAACAGGCAGCCTATACAAAATGAACCCTACGGTCCCTTCCCCATTACATTTAATATGCAAATTTAGCTTGAAAGTTTCAAGAAAATTTAGAATTACCTATTGAGGTGCCACGAACCAGCACATGCAGTTTCATTTTCTGCTCACATATGGCAACAAGACAGAAAGAGCACCAATGATAAGCATTTCCTCTGAAACCTCAAAGCCAGAAACATATATCCCCGCTATGTCCCATGATCAGCAGGCATAAGGCTGCTTTGTTTTCTTTGGAATTCAGAAAGTATTGGGAGCCATGCTGGGCTTGGCAGAGGCTGAAGCCTAGCCAAGGTCTGGTTCTGATCATTTACAGCTGCTTCCCAGTCTGCTGTCATCCTACCAGACTCTAATGAACCCTGAGCCAGGCCTGCCTGCTGTGGCTTCTGAATGGGGCAGAGAGCGGGGGCAGCAACTCTCCTACTAAATCAGGCTTCTAGTTAGTGAATGAGAGTATTGTTGCTGGAGTGCTCTTATCAACTAAAACAACTGAGGAAAGCCTCCCTCTCTAGATTTCCTGGATTGATTAGAACACAATATTAACCTCATTTACATAAGTGAAAAAATATGAGGTGGCAGAACTGATTTTTTAAATGGATAATGATAGTTACATGGTAGAAAACACATTAATTACAGATTTGTGTGTGGGTTTTCTTTACAACTGGAACAATTCAATTAAGCACAATCTGTGAGGGTGATGAGTGACTACTTGTAATCGATTGGATTTCAGAATATTCCTGAAGAATTTATAATAAAGAATAAAAAATAATATAAGACTTTCAGAATTTGATATATAGTTTTGAAAGTTAAAAATATGAAACAACCACATTGACCATATAATGTTTCTTAAATTGCAAACATATTGTAATGGCATCCAACAAAGTGCCTGATGTGTCATAGATGCCAGGACAAATAAGTGTTAGATGAATTGTGGAAGAAAGGAAGGAATGAAGAAAGAAATGGATAAAAGAAAAAAAAAGTGAAGGGGAACAAAAGGAAGAAAAGAAAAAAGGAGGCTATGTTTTTTTCAAAAATGTAAAAATATAACTATAATATTAAAGAATCAATAAGAAAAATCATTTTAAAGATTCACATCCACATTCCTTACATAATCTGGGTTTGAACTGTCATTGAACAAAACAGCAAGAAAAACGATTCCCGGCCAGGGCACATAGGAGAAGCGCCCATTTGCTTCTCCACCCCTCCGCCGCGCCTTCCTCTCTGTCTCTCTCTTCCCCTCCCGCAGCCAAGGTTCCATTGGAGCAAAGATGGCCCGGGCGCTGGGGATGGCTCTGTGGCCTCTGCCCCAGGCGCTAGAGTGGCTCTGGTCGCAACATGGCGACACCCAGGAGGGTCGCAACATGGCGACGCCCAGGATGGGCAGAGCATCGCCCCCTGGTGGACAGAGCGTCGCCCCTGGTGGGCGTGCCGGGTGGATCCCGGTCGGGCGCATGCGGGAGTCTGTCTGACTGTCTCTCCCTGTTTCCAGCTTCAGAAAGGTGCAAAAAAAAAAAAAAAAAATCTCTCTGAGGTATTTGGAGAGGGTATTAATCCTTGGCTTCACTAGACATGTCCATTTACGACTGTGGCTAGCCTAATATATAAAAACAAAAAAAGCAATATGGTGTCATTTTAAAGCACCCTCAAAATCTGAACACATTAAAATAAATCTATTTGGAGAAACATGTGCCTCTTTCATCAATTCCTAATGAAAATAGGATCTCATTAGGGCAGGGGTCAGAAAACTTTTTGGCTGAGAGAGCCATGAATGCCACATATTTTAAAATGTAATTCTGTGAGAGCCATACAACGACCTGTGTACATTACTCATTATCCAATAAAAATTTGGTATTGTCCCGGAGGACAGCTGTGATTGGCTCCAGCCACCGGCAACCATGAACATGAGTGGTAGGAAATGAATGGATTGTAATACATGAGAATGTTTTATATTTTTAAAGTTATTATTATTTTTATTAAAGATTTGTCTGCAGCCATCAAAAGAGCCACATCTAGTTCACGAACCATAGGTTCCCAACCCCTGCCTTAGGGTCTATTTAAGGGTCCCACAGTTATTCTTATTTAAAGACTGGTGGAAGATGACCAACAGTGCCCATGGAGCAATATGTTGTAAACATAAATTCCTGAATCTATGAAATGCTGCCCTCCAAAGCAATCTTGTAGATGGCAGTTATTTTTAGGCATCCTTTGAAATTATTTTTAACATAGATACCTATTAAAATTATAAAAGCAGCCCTGGCCGGTTTGCTCAGTGGTAGAGCATCGGCCTGGCATGCAGGAGTCCCAGGTTCAATTCCTGGCCAGAGCACACAGGAGAAGCACCCATCTGCTTCTCCACCCCTCCCCCTCTCCTTCCTCTCTGTTTCTCTCTTCCCTTCCCGCAGCCAAGGCTCCATTGGAGCAAAGTTGGCCCGGGTGCTGAGGGTGGCTCCATGGCCTCTGCCTCAGGCACTAGAATGGCTCTGGTCGCAATGCCCCCGATGGGCAGAGCATCGCCCCCTGGTGGGCATGCCGGGTGGATCCTGGTGGGGCGCATGCTGGAGTCTGTCTGACTGCCTCCCAGTTTCCAACTTCAGAAAAATACAAAATAATAATAATAATAATAAATAAATAAAATAAAATAAAATTATAAAAGCATGGTTGCCTATAATTTTTCAAAAGCTAAGAAATCATGAAAGAAAAATAATCTTAAATGAAGAGAAGCAAAGTTTTGCCACCCCAAAATATGCCTTTTGTCATATTGATTTTAAGCAGGTTGTTTTTAGGAACCAAAAAAAAAAAAAACTCAGGAAAAACTTTTGACCTTTCTTCCCCTAACTGCCTAAAAGGAATTTAGATGGAGGATCTGGTCCAGGAATGAAGCTGTTATCTCAGATCACTCTAATTTAACATAAACTAGGATGTGATAGAGAGGACCCTAGCAAGGCACATTTGTTCAAAGTGCTCTCTGTGTCCCATTGACAAAATGGCCCAGCAAACATTTATTTACCAAATATTTGCTTTGGCATCTTCATGTGAATTGCCTTCCTGCACTTTGAAGCTCTAAACCACTTCCACTACTAACCCCACCCCCCTACTCCTTAGCTCCAGAACAGCAAACAAGCCTTAACTTCCCAATGTGTTTTTAGATCCTAGTCTTAGGACACCCCCAACTGTACATCCATAAAAACAATTTGTGACATTTCTCTTGTTAACGTCTCTGTTCAGTTTGTTTATTAGCCTAGCTAGCAAAACTTGGTAGGTGTCAAAAAAGTTATTTTTGCACCCTCACACATGCATGAATAAATAAAATGAATGACACTCTAGAATGGTCAGCAGAGAACTGGATTCAACCCTAGTTTAGATCTAGTCATATAACCTTTGGTAAATTCTTTGCATCTCTGGGCTTCAGATTCTTCAATGATAAGATAGAGAGGACTGACTTCATATCACCTAAGCTTCTTTCCAACAATAATAATGCCATGGTCTCAAATAGCTGCAATTTGATATTTCAAATCATTTGGTACTATATGGTACCAGAAGCAGAATAAGAGTCTTTGCATTATTTTTGGAAAGCACAGGCAAGACAACTGCAGCATGAAAATATTGAAGATGACACAGCTCCAAATGTAGCAAACATAATACGGTAGTATAATTTAATATGATGACCATAGTTCAATTTATGCCCTATTTTTACCCTGAGTGAAACTACTGTTGATTTCTAGAATCTGCTTTCGGCCAATATTGTAAATCAAAAATAATTACAGGATATTAAAATCCCAGAGACCTCTGTGAACTTCTCCTAAAATATCCTTTTTAGCCTTCCAGAGAAATTCTCAGGAGATTTGAAATAACAGGGATCTTATTACTGCTATAATCATAATATAGATGTGACTTTATTCGTCATTGTTATTTATATTCAGGAATACCAGTATACTGAGATTGTTAAGAACATTTTCTCAAAATTACAGAATAAATTCAGTTAGTCTTAATTACTTAAGTAGATGAAAACCACTGGGAAATTTCATGGTGAACAGAAGGTTTTGTGGGCAGAAATATAGACATAAAAATCACCAGAATGAACCAGAAAGAGAGATTATGCCATAGATGCCTATTTGGGGGAAAGGGCAAAACAAGGAAGACAAAGAGATAGGAAGAAAGCAATGATCTCCTGTTCAACATTATTTGAAAGAGGGCATGTTTAAAAAAATTTAAAAAGACGGAAAATGAAGAGCAGAATTTACATTCTCAAGTCAAAACTCTGGAGTTATTACTATGAGCTAACAATCATATTATTACCACAACACAGGCTAGAGACTCAGGCATGCCAAGTAGCAAGAACAGGTCCTATGCCCATCAAACCAGTGTCACTTTAATGAATCAATTCTTCATGTGGTAAAAAGTATGATGCTTCTTTATTTTTCTTTGTATTTGACAACTATAACTGTGCTTGAATAAAGGTGAATATTTATTCTTCTGTGTAATCCTTGGTTTATTAACTCTTCAATCCAATATCCTTCAGCTTCTATGCATAGGAAACTGTAATATTGGCATTTTTAGAATTTGCTTTTAAAACCCTTTTGAAGAAAGAAAAACCATTTAAATAGAGATTAAGCATTTGTACTTGGTGAAACATCTTTGCTTTCCAATTACTTTCCATCAGACTAGGAGCATCGCCTGGATAATTCCAATTATACCCTAGCCTATAGCTTTGTCAAAGATAAAGGCAATCATGACATTGTGATACATCCACTAGGTGGCAGTAGCAGGCGGACGTTGGCCCTCAAAAGACCTAGCCACTAGGCGGTTTGAAAACAACTTAGAAGGGCAGGGGAATTTCAGTCGCAGAGTCTCAGACAAATGCCGGAAACCAACAAGATTTAAGGTGAAAAGGGATGAAGCAAGGGATGAGAAATGGGAAGCAAACACAGTCACTGGAGCTGACAAAGTGTATGAAGAGTCTTCCAAGTTCTGCCAAATCCATCCTTCCCTTTGTAGGGGAGCTGTCTCCAGTCTGGTGCTTGCTCAGGAGGACTTCTCTGAGCCTGTGGGGAGCATTGAGGATGGGACCCCAGCAGGTGGCCCATTAAAGCATGTGAATATCAATGCTGGCACAGCTTTTTGTCCCTTCTGTGATACAGGTCCTGCCAAATGCCCAGGGTTCACTCCAGCTGTGGCATCTCACACTGCAATTTTCTAACTGCAGAGACCAAATGATCTGTTATGCAAAGCAGAACCATTTTTGTGAATGAAACTGGTGCTGTTAAGAATCCCACCAGAACATCAAATATAGTCCAGGCTGTTTATGCAAATGAGCTATACGACTACCCAATTCCTAACTCATACCTTCAGGGGAAATTTCAAGCCCCCTGAGCCCAGCTAGGTATATGAATTGAACTTGACTCTGTGTTTCCTCTCCTCCAAGAGTGCCTGGCCAGAGTAAACAAGTACCCAGTAAGAATTTCTAGGGTAAATAAGTAATGGCGGCTGATGCTCTTAGTGTATTCAAAGAATGTTTAGCCCAATTTACAAATTGTGTGACTTTACAGATGAGGAAAACTCATATTCAGAGAGGTTAAGTGTCAATATCAATATAGCAGTAAGTGGCAGAACCAGGCCAGAACTCAGCTCTTGACTCCTCCTACACACTGTTTGCACATGTCAGTGTTTCAAATGGAGGTCTTAAAATGAGTGGGCCATGTGATTCAGACCAACTTCCCAGCACCTCTGCCATGTGTTAGTCAAGGATTTAAAGGAAGAATAGCATTGCAAACCATCCATCTAAGGGGAGACATTGCAGCATGACTCTGTGAACAGAGGCAGGCGTAAAAGCAAATACTTGCAGGGGTCAGGCAGGTGGGAAAACAATGGGGAAAGTGGCTGGCCAGGCAGTGGAGACCTCGGGACTCTGCCCCATCCAAAGGGACAGAGCACATGCCTGCAGCTGATGACAACCTGTTGTAATGCAGTCCTAATGTTGTTTATTCAATGAAGAGCTAGAAATAGGGATTTTAGGTGTGATCTTTTCATTTTTTTGTAAAGTATAAGGTAAATTGTAAAACCCTGTGTAAGCTAAATTAATATATCTGTAATTCCTTTTTTGACATGTGGACTGCTATGGTTCTCAGCTCCTAGACAGCATATTTGCATATACGGCTTTCATTGGTTTCGGGGAATGGCCCAGGCAATAATAGTTTTACAAACTCTCCAGGTGATATACTTGTTCAGCCAAAGCTGAGCTTTCTAGTTTAAAGTAGGGTCATAGACAGTATGGGCATCAAAGGGCACTCAGAAGTACAGACTGGGGGGGAGGGCAAAAGATTCTGGTGAGTCAAAATCTGCTTCTAAGAAGACCCCCTACCCCAATGATTTGTTTGAGAAATGCTGATCAAGAGAAAGGTTTGAATTCAGGCACTGTTAATAATTCTAATAGTTTTCCCTTGGCAAACCATCAAAGCCAACGCCAGACTTAAAAACTCTGATCTTCATCCAGCCCACTCTGCAAACATGATCCTACCAACCCTGGAAGGCTTCTGTTTTCTGACCCTGCTGGGCATTTGTTTTCTAACAGTGTTGCTACTTGTATCTGGGTACAAAGAAGAAATAAGTTCATCTCAGAAGTTGGTGTATCTGAACATTTATTTTCTCTGGTAGGGCAGAGCTTTAATTATACTACTATAGTAAATAGATTTTGCCCCAGGGATCACATGGGAAGATGGCTGATCAAAAAATATCATCAGCTCTCTTTCCAAACAAGAACACGATTAAACTTAACTCTAACCTTTGGTTTCTTCTATTCCACATCACTGATTTTATCATATATCTTTTCACCTGACACATATCTCTTGGGTAAATGTCACTGCATGGTCCCTAGTGTGATATAGTCTCTAAATTTTAAAAAATTTCTCCACTGCAAAACAAAGAAAACTTAGCGTTCCTTTGTTACCTGACAATCGCAACTGCATTAAAAGCTCTTGGAATCCACTGGTTTCCCTTGAGGGAATCCTTGTCTCCATTTACCTGTTGCTCCTGAGAAAAAATTGATTAGCCCTGATCCCATGCAGGCAGTCAGTCAATAAATGTTGAAATACAATAATAATAATGACCAGAAAGCTTCATGCTATTTCTTATGTGTGAAAGTTGCCATGGTTACCACTAAAACCTTGTTTTGTTTCCCTGGTCCTTCGATTCTTTTACGTAAGATTCTCCTGGCTTACTGCTTACCCTCTTTCTCTCCCTACATTTTCTGGAGGGTCAGTCACTGTCACTAATACAACACATCCGTGTGCTATATATCCATGTGCTGTGACTATTTCAATTTAAAATGAAGTACATTATTTCTCATGATACTTTAATAACCAAAGTATACACATAAATTTGAAGAATAAAAATATGAAAAAACAGTGATAAAAATCACAACACTCTACTTTTCTAATGGGGTTAGATTATACAAGTATTTGAAAAAATAAAATTTTTCATAACTAAGTCACTATAGTTTCTTGTTAGAATGAAAAATGCTTTTTATCAAAAATAATTATATAGATATATTTGAATACTGAAAAAAATGTTACTTTCATCCTTAGGACAATCTATAGCAATTCCTGCTCTGTGTATGTTTCTGCCACCCAAATTTGATGTTTACCATAATTTATGCATGAAAATTTTGCCTTGACTTGTAAAGCTGGTGTTAACATATTTTGAGATTGGGCTTCTACCTCTCAGTCCTTCCCCAAGATTACCCATTGTAGTTCCCTTAAATAATCACTGCATTAATTATGATGCCGCAAGGTTCAAAAGCCCTCCATTCTAGTTTTTCAAGTCTGACATACATTTGAAAGTTGCACACCATGTGTTAAAATATTTCTTGATGCTTTCAATAACCTGTCAGCATATAGCAGTAGCTACTGGTTATTTTCTCATTCATTCCCTGCCTTAGTACATCCCAAAGACATAGTTCACTGGCTTAGATCTCAGCTTTGCTAATTCTGTTTTGTAACTTAACATTTATCAGAGGATGTGATTTTCAAGAACTAGCTATGGCATCTAAAGTTAGATCCTTGTATAGGAAACTGATATCTCCTTGTTGCTAATCTCATGTGGAGAGATCTTAGCTGCTGGGGTGTGTTGAATGTTCTCTCCTCTTTCTATAGGTTCAATTATGTGAAATTGTTGATATTTGGCCATTCTGACCTAAAAAAATACAGGGTCATCAGATTCAGCCAAAGAATTGGGTAACAGAAGAAAAAGATATTCCCTGGATGGTTTTGATATACTGTCTCTACAATCCCTGAATTCTACCATTCTACACAAGTATATAGACTCTCAAGTCTCAATGAAAAAAAAAAAAAATTGGAGGTCCTATCAAGTTCTTGCTGGGGTAAACTAATTATTCAAATGCAGGTGAATTAATCATGAATGAACGAATTTTGCCTCCTCCTGCTCTTCTATCTCAATTACAGCTGCTAGAGGGCAAGCATAAGGAAAGTATAAAGGAGTAAAACCACAACCACTTACTCACAGGACTTGCACAGGATAAGGAGAGAATGGGGACTCTAATTGTTTTCTTTTGGGGGATGGAGGCTACTGAAATCCATGTTTTTTCACAGGTTTTTGTTATGTTTCTCATCCAAGAATATGTGAGGGTTCCTTGGAAAATAAGTTAGAAAAACTGATGGCAAATATTTTTCAAGTCTCATCCAACTAAGAGATAGTGTATAGTAATTACATTTGGGGCCATGTGCTCTAGTGCAGCTCGGTATTTTATGACCATCATGAGAATATGAAACAAATATATGATTTAATCAAATATATAGAGAGGTGAGGTGTCATTTTGAGATAACCCCACACCAGAAAACATAGGAGGAAATGAGGAACAAAAATATAAACTATGAAATAACTCATGTTGGATAATGATGTACAGAAGGCTCAGTGCTGTCATGTTTTATATAATTCTTCGCTTAACTAACCCTCTACAATTCTCTGGTTTGCTTTATTATTTTAGGGTGTCAGTACAAGCACTGGTGGCTTCTACACAAAAATACCTGATAGCTAATTTTCTCTTGTACTTTCTTTGTGCCAGGATATTATACATTGTCTCTAACAAGTTGTGTCTTCATTATGTAATTAAACTCTAAATGTTTCATACTGCTCAACTTTAGAACAAAAGGCTGATGGAACAAATGACCTGAAGGTCCCCTGTAGTGAAAAGATGGCAGGAATATTGGATTCATGTGAGAAGCTTCTGTGATCACTTTTATGTTCCTGAAAGTGAGTAGCCACTGAGCCATTTCAACCCCAGGTGTTGTAAAGTACCAAAGGTTACAGAATTAATATTAATATTTTAGGAGGTTTGGAGAACATTTTATCAATTTGGGTTAAGGTGTGCAGAGAAATTGTGAGAAATAGTCTCTGTACTGTGTGATTGGCATAACCAGGATGGCCCTTGGCATTGTATTGTAAATGCAAAGGGAGGAAAACATGGATTTCCAGACATTCCACCACACCTGTGGGGAAAGGGGTGAATGGCTAGCCAGGTGCAGGAAGAGAAAAGCCAAAATAAACTTTTTCTTATAACTATGAGCCATTTGCGGGCATCTGTCCCCACGGAAACTACCTCTCTTGTGTAAATGCATGTGGTTAATACGTCTGACTCTGGACAGAGAGATGGCAGATAAACACTAGAAAATATAGGAAGGTCTTTTAATATGTAAAGAGATATCTTTCTACCATTGTGTTGGTTTGTTTTCTTCAAAATGATGTGTGGTTTGCAAATTGAACGTGGTCCTATCATGTTAAAGGACATATGACTATAACCAATAGCGGTAAGGGGCTCCTAATTGCAATTTTTGCTTCTGTACTTCCCACTTACAAAACTATAAAAACTAAATAGAACGAAGGGCCGGCGCACTCTCCGTCAGATTTCTGTCGGAGTTCCCTCCGCTTGGCCAAGCTAGACAATAAAGCTTTGATATGTAAACGATGGACCTTGTTCCTGTCTTCCATATTTTGGGTTCCTCCAAATTTGGATCAACAAAAGTATTGCAGTAAGGTGCTGTGGTAGTGCTTTTCCCAAATGTGGAACCAATGCTACCTGGAAATATGTGAAATGTTTTTAGGTGGGAAATTAGCAGACAGTATTTTTCAGTTATTATGTGTCTTTCCTTTTTAACCTTTATTATTATGGCAATTCATGTTGGTTTTCCGTTTGAGACAGAAATAAATTTATTTAAACGAATTGGAATTAAAAGTAAAAATATGCTAAGAAAAAATATACTAAGTAAGGTATAGTACATTATTAAAGAAGGTGGGGAAAGACTGAGGCCTGGGAAACAACACAGGGCTGATTCTAAATGAGAAAGCTGAGGTCAAGTTTATTAGTTTCTTCCTAGTGGCACTGTTATTGAATTCTGAAAAAGAGATCTATCTTTTCAGAATTTGTTAACTGGATGTCTTTATAAAGTGTTGTTCATCGGAAGCCTGAATTCTGAGAGTCAGATTCTTTCTCAAAACCATTCTTTGACTTCTGAGGAATTGTAACCTTCTTTAAAGCTATGGTCAAAGACTTGATAAGGACAGAGACCTGTGAGTCATGGCTAGAAGGGCAGCAAATAGACTAGACTATCCCACCTTTAACTCAGAATTTATAAAAAACAAAACACATCATTCATCCTGCCTTCTTTTATCATCACAAACCCTGTAAGCCTGAATCTACCTGGCACTGCTCTAAGCCCTTTATAAGTTTTATCTCATGTTTCCTTTTAACAATCCTGTAATGTAGATATTCAATTTCCATTTTAGGTAGAATTAGTTGAAGCATTATGCTCTGGGTCTGATAGTTTGAAATTTGTTAAGACAGGATTAAAGCCTAGATCTCTGAATCAGCAAACCATGACACTACTTTGGACCTTTTATAAAGGATGTTGCTGAGAGAAATCTAATTGTTGCTGATCAAGATGCAGCCGTTTCCATTTTGGCAGGTACTTCAAAACATGTAATTGTTAGTTTTCACTCTAAAGTACGTGATAAAACACTGCTATTACCAAAGAAAAAAGGGGAATACTTTAACAAGCATGAGTTTTCATCCTAATTTTCACTGTGATAAAAGTTTAAATGATTTATTTCAAGGGACTTAGCTATAAATTGAATTACTTAATAAGAAAGTAAATTACTTCCTAAAATTGTTTCATTCTTCAGCTGTTGAATACATAACATGGGGAGCTTATTCACAAGTATAAAACTTTTTAATAAAACATGTTAAGGTTTAGCTCACCTTATGCATAATACATTTTCTGCTCTCATTTTGCAGCAACACTTTAGATAATGATTCTTAATAAACTCTGAAGGTGGTAAAATCTGCATGCACACGTGTGCACTCACACGCATGTGCACACACACACAAACCCACACATATTGAAAGCTCTAGCATGCCAGTTTAGATTACCAATGATCAAACCCCCCCAAGTACAGAATACCTACTGAATAAAATATTATAATGAATATGCGACCTAGAACATGAGGTCCTGAAACAATGGAATTGGGGCTGATAAATAAGGAAGAGGGCCATTTCTCTTGGGAGAATTTTGGTTTATTTGTATTGGGAATGATTTCTTGTGTATCCTTGGGTAATGCCACTCATGAGTCCTCTGCAGTAATTTCCTAGGGCATTGTTTCAAGTGTTTGAGGGGAAGTGGCTTGGAAGATTTATAAAAGAATTGTAAATCCTGTCGGTACAGAGCCCTCCCCTCTCAAATATTATATATATAATATACACATATGCATATACTCATAATCATACATTCATTAATTGTATACACACAGAATCATATACATATATATATTTTATATACTACACATATATGATTATATATGCAAAGTTATTAAATTTGCCTGGCACATACTAAGTATTTAATAAATAGATGCTAATATTGAGAGACAGAGTACAGAAAAGGATCTTGACTCTGGGGTCAGACTACCTAAACTATTTATTATGAGGCTTTGTGACCTTGGGCAATTCAGTTAACTTTTCTGCGTATCATCTATAAAACAAGAAAAGTCGTTAACTTTATTTCCTAAAATTATTGAATTAATAGATATGAAACTTTAAAATAATGTCTGCCTTTTAGGGAGTATTCCAAAAATGTTAGCTATTGTTAAATATTATCATTTAGAATACAAATTAAATATTTCATTTTACTAATTAGACTACTTTCATAGTTAACATTTTTTTTTGCAAAACAATTAAAATTTGAGATAGTTCAAAACCAAATAATTTGATTTTGGGAGGTGATTTGACTTCAGGTGATGGGCATACAACACAATCAACAGATCAAATGCTGAAGAAATGTTTACCTGAAATCTGTGTACTCTTATTGATCAATGTCACCTGATTAAATTTAATTTCTAAATAAAAAAAGCTATATAAAGGATGGTTATAGAATTCTCATTTAATTCACTACTTATAACTTAAAATAGTTTTATAATAAGTGAAATAATTACCACAATACTATTAAAATACTATTGGAGAAAAAAAATAAAAATTGTTGGAAAAAATTATGTAGAGTGTGCCTGAAATGATGTTGTAAATGTCAAGAATAAAATCTTCCAGTTTGGTATATTTTATGATAAATCTCTAAAATGTACACATTTTGATTTCAATAAAAATGTTAACAGACATTAGAGGGGCATAAAGCTAATTTTTATAATCACAAATATGTATTTGGCATATTATTACCATGAAATATTAAAGTTATAGAGATAGTTACACTAGTTATTCTAACATTCTCCCCAATCAACTCCAATTCTGACTTTTTTATTTCCAGAGCTTGTCACACACTTCCTTTATATCATAACTTATGTCTCAGATTAAAAAAAGTTAAGTCTGAAACATTAACTTTATTACTTACTCCATAATACAGAAGAATGATGATGACAAATCCTGCAATTGTTTCTGCCTCTGTTCAGAACTCCCCCTTTCAATACCTTCTTTTCATTCCCTTTGACTTACCCACCATACTCATATTTACCACTTCAGTTCATCATTTACTGATAGATACGTGAATTCCAAACTGCCCTGTTGCTGTTCTGCTTATCTGTCAGACCTCACCCTTACTGGATTATTGACCCTGAGACAAAGGAATTCCAAAAAGTTGACAACCCGCCCCAAGGAGGGGCTCCGGACACACCAGGACTTTTGATTCAACACCCACATGCTCGAAGCCCCCCAAGGAGGAGCATTCCAGACATACCAGGACTTTTGCCTCAGTATCCCCTCAGGCTCTCCCAAACACTATATAACTCGCCCCTAGTCTGTAACCAGTGCTCTTCTCCCCCAGGAGGAGTGCCCGGCAGGGTTCCTTTCTTCCTTTCAATAAAGCCTGTTACTCTGGTCTTTTGGACTCCCATGGATTCCAACATTTACAAGGTCCCTATTGTTTGTTGGAGGAAAAAAAAGAGATAAATATGATGCTGAGGCCAGAGCTATGAGTGATGAGGCATTTTGCTGTAGGGACCACAGGCTCAGTGATGGGCATTCTGCACACTTTATCTGGAGTCTTCACAAATTCTTGAAAAATGGGTAATGCCAACCCCTTTTCAAACAAGGGAATGGAAACTTAGAAAGTTCAACTAATTTACTTATGCTCACACACAGTTACTACATTTCATGGTGAAGATTCACAAACAAATCTGTGTGACTATTAATATGCTTCTCTATGAAGTACACTGCCTGTGATGAAATCCCCTTTGTGGAAAGCTTTGGGTCTACTGGTTATCCAACTAACGAAAGAAACAAATATCCAGCAGAGAAATAGTAGTAATGAAGGAAGTACATCAAAGTTGACGCTGAATATCTTTAACTTGTTGAACAATGAGCATATTTTCTTTATTTCTATTTCCCAACTTTTCTATAATGAGCATTTACTCTCCTAATAATGTGAACAGCACAACTTTAGAGGAACTGAACATTAAAAAAAGAGAAAGCATTTCTAGTAGAAAGTATGTATTTCCTAACAATTATTACTCTTCCCAATGGTGTTTGTGTTTAGTTTGGGAACTCATGTATTTTAAAAAGATGAAGGAAGGAAGGAAGGAAGGAAGGAAGGAAAGAAGGAAGGAAGGAAGGAAGGAAGGAAGGAAGGAAGGAAGGAAGGAAAGGGAGAGAGGGAGGGAGGGATGGAGGGAGGGAAGGAGGGAGAGAGAGAGGAAAAGAAGGAATCCAATCCAACCAAACAAACAAAACAGAATAACAACAACCAAAACCCTTCAATATTCAGAGAAATGCATCATTCAGTATGGGACAGCAAACACTAGTTTTAACATTTTGGATTAGAAACAGTTTTCACACTTCTTATACTGTTCAGCCAACCATCTAGATTAGCCCTGATCTGAATCAGAATTAAATTTTAAAAACATCCTTTTCCAAGTTTTTACCTTTGTTGAACCTGGATTCTAAACATTGCTTCATTAAGGAGGCCTTTTGGGAAAACAGCTGTGTGAGGCTTGCTCACTTGCATTTGCATGAGTAGGGCATGAGCACGTGACAGAGCCACGTGTGTATGTAGAGTTCATGTAAGGCTATCAATGCTTGCCCTCAGGCAGACTGTGAATTACTTGCCAGTCACTGTGAAGGGCCATTTCCCTGTCCTCCACCTGCTGCCTGCTGCCCTGAGAAGGGGCGCTGCCCTGAGAAGGGGCGTTCCCCTGTCTGCTCCTCCGCCCATGGGACAATCTAATAAAGGGGAATGGCCCAGTGCTTTCCAACTCCACAGTTCTCTAAGTCCTGCCTGAATCCTATGTGAACCTGCCTGGCCTGGCAATGGGCATTAGAGAGGCCACGGCTCTACCACACCTTCACAGGGCAGTGCCTCCTTATTCTATTTACCCCCTCTACCTTTCTCCTTCCCTCCCACCCTCTTCTTTCTTCCATCTACACACAAAGGAGCCTGCCTTGCTGACTGGGCAGGATGGTTTCCATGCGTATCTGAATCAACGCTGATGAATTTGGACACATTGGTCATTCCCCCTCACTGCCGGTCTCGGAACTGTCTCAGAAAAGAAATTGATGCTCATTCCCTTCCAGCCCCTGCACTTCATTTCCCCATAAATTAAGTGTCTGATGTTACAATTAGGATGTTTTTATATAGCTGTTTTCAAGACAAGGTTGCGTACAATGTGCTTTATTGTCCTTTTTTTCCAGGAGCCCTATAGACATTTTTATCTGAAGAATTCTCTCTCATTCATATTCACTCCTCTCTCTCTCTCTCTCTCTCTCTCTCTCTCTCTCACCTATTTAGTCAGATTGGTCCCTTGAATAATAAATGTTTCATAGTAAGTTTAACCTGGTAGAACCCTTGTATGGGAATATTTCCTAGTGTGATTCAAGATCAAAAAAATACTGTCAATTTAATTGCACGTCATTCATAGCTACTAATATCAGATAATAACATACTCTTTTGTTTAAGTATGAAGCAATAAGCTAATTACAAATCAAAATTAAACATTATACTTGATTACACACACACACACGTATACTTACTTCACTGATGATGTTATCCCCTCCTCCCCAGCCTTTTTTTATTTTTATTTTTGTATTATTATTCTTAGCGATAATGCAGTAATTGATTTTAAATACATGTCCTTCATTTAGGAGTGCTATTATTCCCTGATCAATTTCTTTGTACTGCCCCATTACTATAAAATGCAATCATAAAATATTCAAGAGCCGCATATGGGTGAAGCGCTTTGTTCTATTATAATGGAATATATAAGTAACCTTGCTCTCAGTCAGAAGAAAAAGGCGGCAGAAAAGGGATCAAAGTTACAACACCGAGTCCACTGAGAAACTGCTAATTGTTATCTAAAGTAGAGAGAATCAGCCGATGTAGATAGAAACAATGTATATGTCTTAGATAAAATTGCTGTCTTCTTGACTCTCCCTTCCCCTTATTATTATCACAACACACATAGAAACAATGTGATGTCTTAGGTAAAATTGCTGTCTTCTTTACTCTCTCTTCCCCTTATTATTATCACAACACACACACAGACACACAAATACATACTTACACAGAAACATTCCAAAGGCAGTGAGGAGAAGAATGACATTAACATTTGGTAATATTTGCTTAAACCTTATGTCCTTATTTATTCAAACATCTATGGTTTTTTCCTTATCATTACTATTAAAGGTATTGTTTAAATTCTCAAATTAAATTATTCAGCATTCAAAATTAATGCATGAAATGATCATACTGTACTTTTCAGAGCTGAAAATCACTAAGAAAATTTCTATACATGCTCTTTACCAAGAAACTTTAAAAGTTAGCACATAGTGGTTAAACAAGTATTTGTAATGTAAGAATGGTAAATCATTTTTCAGACCCAAAGCCTAATTTCCTTGTGTTCTTAGTGCAGATTATCATACCTGTTTTACTGTCTACCATGAGGGTTAAATGTACTAACCCATCTGAACATGCCCAGCACACTTATTTCCGGGCATGATATATTGAGCAAGTATTAGCAGAGTGTGAATCTATTGTTGCACATGGTAAAATGAACCACTGCCAAAGAAGTCTGTAAAAACAGAAGAGTCTCAGGTTAAAGAAAAAGAAAACAGCAAAGTGCTCGATTTTTGCTCAGAAGAAACAATGTGTTCCTTTTAAAACACCTTCTGTCGCCATCTTGAGAATTCTGGGTCCTAAGGAAAACTAAACTGGTTTTTCCTAAGTGAGTTCAGTTAGCAGTAGGATTCCAACTAAAACCATCTCCAATGGGTTAGAGTTAAGGCTCATCAATTGTGCTATGCCATCATCCTGCCTGGGGACCATGAGCTAGTAAAATGACTTTCTGTGGCAATGAGGATGACCTTATGCTATGGAGAAGAAAAGCGAAAAATCTTGGGGAACCTACACATTTCCACTGAACCTGAGGCGGGGTTTGCTTCCTCAGGAAAAAGGAGGGGAATGATCTATAAGCTCTTGAATGAACATGGAGAGGAACAGCTGTTGACAGCAAATTGATTTCATTGGTTGAGTTTAATAGCAGCAGGCAGGGGGCCTGGAGTTGCTGACAGCTGCTGGCACACCCACCAGGGTAGTTAACATCATTAAGACAATTGGAGAGTGAGTCACTGGAGAAACTGAGAGCTAGAACCACTGCATAGGAAGGAAGGCAGAGAAGCAGAATTCTGATCAGCAAGGCTCTCCATGGGCTTTAAACACAGCAGGGTGGATTGCAAAACATCACTTGCTACCCTTGTTCTGCAACAGCCTAGATGCCAGATGAGAAAATTATTTGCTCTTTTCAGGTGCCACGGGGCAGCTTCCTTTTAGTGCATGGAGCTCACTGTGGAATTTGCCACGTCTTCTTAAAGCACATGCAGACGCCATAGGAGATGAAACTCGAGTGTTTCCACATCCTCTCCCTGTGTGCAAGAACCCTGAGGGAGAGTCAGCATCCTTCCGGATACCTTTTATGGGAGCAAGGTTGTCTAATGTCAAAACACACGCCTAGAGAAGCATGATGAGGCAGGACTGCTGGAAACTGCTGTCTGTAACAGCCAAATATTTAGATTCCAGAAAAAGGCTGCCAAAGGCTTCATTTCCTGAATATATGTGCCAAATGTACATGTCTAGGGATCAAATTTCCAAGGTTTTAATCCAATTCTTAAGCCTGCATGGTTTACATAGCTCAAATAGCCTGTGTGAGTAGGAGAAGGAACTAAATTTATGGTGTGGAACTCCTTTTATAGATGCATTTCAGTAGCTGTGCATTTACTTGGCTGGAGTTGTTTGAAAATGCAAGTGTAAAGTCCTCTTTCCAATAGAAGTAATTCCTTAAAGGGCTATAGGAAGAACAGGCCTCCTATGACTCCACTGTCATTTTTTCTGGGCTGTAAATTTCAGTGAAGTACCAGAAATTGGGCACTACTGTTTAGAATGATGGATAAATGGCACACAAATAAAAATATTTTTTCAAATGGCTTCTTTTTAATGAAGAAAAATTTATAATAGAACATGATAATTTCCCAAACTGTGTGTAAGATTTATTACTATGTTTTACACTTTTAGATAATTAAAATTGATAATTAAAATCAAAGTGTTCACTCATAACTGTTATGAGAAGTCAGTGAGTACTTTTCCTTAATCATTGCTCAAAAAGAGAAAAAGCACAAGAAACTCTGGTGCTTTTTATAGCATTAAGGATAGTCCCCAGCTCACCATTTATTTTCTGAAACACTGGTTTAAGTTATGCAGACCTAGAGGTGATGGGGCCAAAGAGGCAAGAGAGATGTTTTCTCTCCTTGGCCGAAACTAGGCATGTGGCAGGATTGTGGCCTCACCCTCCAGGATTCTTTCAGGTGTTAGAAGTTGAGAGGAGGAGGGCACCATTTTTAGAGCCTCTACAATTTGCCAGCACATGTAATTGGAGTGATCACATTAGGAGACAGGATTTGCTCAAAGAGATTAAGTCACTTGTCCAAACTCTCAGAACACCTAGGTGTTGAAAATGAGGATATAAACCCAAGCAAGTATGTTTGGTTCCAAAGCTAAATATAGACTGTTCCATTCAGAGGGCAGAATGTTGTCCCTGCTCTTAGATAATCTCATATTTCTACTTCACTCCCAAATTAGTTTTGCCAAATTGACTGAATCCAGCTAGGTATGCTCTCTGACGTTGGCAGCAAGAAAACATCTTGACCTCTGTGACATACAACTTGTGGTTTCATGTACACCCCACCAATGGTGTTTTTATAAACTATTATGAATCTACAAAGTTTATAAATATAAATGTACATTTCATTATATAAAATACTCTCAATTTTCAAGTACAGAGTTAGAAGATCTTTGTACCCTGAGACATGTTAAGCATAAGATCACTTACTTTAGACACAGCGACTAATTACCTGAAATCTTCTGTTTTAGATTTAAGAAAGTGTTAAGTACATCATATTTATTTACAGAACTGTTCTTGATGGTACCAAGTATCTGTTTGGTTTTCTTGACTGCAACAACACATGCATTAATATATATATATATATATATATATATATATATATATATATATATATATATATATATATATTTAGAAAATAGTAAATTATTTATAGAACACCGAAATTCAAGAGTGTTGGATATCAGGGCAAAGAATATTCGAAGTTTTAAAAAGGCGAGCAATGTTAACAAGAAATAGAGAAACCAAATGGCCTCATACACAGTAACATTAATTCAAAATGTCAATTGCTTTAAAATATTTAAACTAAAAGAGATTCATATTTCCTTTTATAACTGCTATTTTAGAATCATTAAAACTAGTATATGAAATAAAGCCATACAGATTACAAAAACTAAGGGTTGGAAAGAAATTAAATGGCTTATCTAGATCAACTAATTCTTCATACTTGTACTTCCTTTCTCAGTTCTTTGCCCCGTCTTCTATTTAAAGGTTTTATTGGTAGAGAGCCTACTTTCTTGGGAAACAGTACAACAGCTGGATAAACCAAGAAAACATATATATAAAAGGAGGACCTAGGTTCAAATCCTGGCATCCTCATTTCCTTAAATGGATCCTTGGGCAAGTTATAGAACCTCATTAAACCTCAACCTTAAATAAGGAGGATGATAATTTACCTATTTCATATGGATGTTGTGAGGTAGTAAATGAATTAACTGGTGTCAAATGCAGTGTCTTGCACAGATTTAATACTCAATAAATGTTAACTGTTATCTTCCAAGTCAGCTATATAATATATGGATGTTCTGACACCTCTTAAGGATATCTTAGTTCCCTAGCAAAGTACATTTTACATTTCTTCTGGGTCTCCAAATTCAGCTGTAAACTTGGACAGTTAAGTATTTCAGACTAAGAGCATGCCATATGTAGTTTGCATGCCATATTTCTCTTTGTCAAGTGTTTAACTTTGCAACTCATTCTGGTGGCTTAGTTACAAATCTGAGCCCTGAAACCTATCACTCAGGAGAGGCCTGATGTGCAGCAGCATTCTTTATCAATGAGACAGTCAGAATAGATATGGACAGATGAGAAAGGGTTGAGGAATACTGGAGGTCCCAGTCTATCCTTCCTCAGAGAGCCAAGGAAGTCCAGTATTCTGGGTCATGTCTAGATATGGATATTACTATGGCAGAAAAAAATTACAATATCCCATTTCCTATGATTTTCCACTGGCAGAGAATGCATAATTTTTATGTAATTGATGGGTCTTTATTTTATACTATGTAGTTGGAAATTTTTTCCTGGAGAGAGTAGATTTTTCTGTCTTCTATAATAAAAAACATGATTAGCTTAGTTAATGATTTATAAATAGTAATATTATATGTGAATAAAGATAAGGAATATGTAGGTTCATTACATATAATAATTTAACTATTACTTGTTTTCTTTCAAATACTAGGGAGGATAAAAAATAAATGTAAATTAATATTTCAGTGTTAACTATACTTGTATTGTTCTTATTTTATGATTACTAATAACTCAATAGCATTTCACAGCTTTCAAAAAGAGCAGGCCTCTTAAAATTATGGACACAAACAGAAAAGTCATGATAGAATCAAAGTGGTCTATTGGATAAATAGAGAAGCAGTGTGTGTTGTACAATGAAGCATTGCACAAATTTTTTTTTTGGCACACTGAGGTTAAGTAGGTGTGTAGAAATAATATTATTCTAAAATAAAACTCAGCCAATGACTCAAGAAGGTGAAGTTTTATTACCATATAGAAAGAAAACCATTTTGTGTTGCTGTTTTTTTTTGTTTAAAGCATCATGGAAAGACACTTCCCCATTTCTTTTATAAATTCTTAATTGTGGAAGGAAGGGGATATTTGACAAAGGAGGATGTTGACTAAGAAGGGTTCACTGTACTTTTCTATACTGCCTCTTTTAAAGGAAGGATAAAGTAAAAATTAAATCACCAAGAAAGAGATCCTCTGGAAAGAAAGAAGGAAGGAAGGGAGGAAGGAGGGAGAGAGGGGAGGGAGGGAGGGAGGGAAGGAGGAAGGGGAAGGGAAGGGAAGGGAAGGGAAGGGAAGGGAAGGGAAGGGAAGGGAAGGGAAGGGAAGGGAAGGGAAAGGAGGGAGGGAGGGAGGAAGGAAGGAAAGAAAAGGAAAGGAAAGGAAAGGAAAGGAAAGGAAAGGAAAGGAAAGGAAAGGAAAGGAAAGGAAAGGAAAGGAAAGGAAAGAAAGAAAGAAAGAAAGAAAGAAAGATTGATTTTTAAAAAGGAAACTATAACATGCTTAACACCCATGTGATAGAAGAGACTTGTTCAAGGAGGAGGGACAGAAGCAGCAGATGGCAGGGAGTAGTGGTGAAATAGGTAGAGCTTCCAAAGGGGCCAATGAACATGGAAAGGGAAGAAAAAAGTTATAAATATATAAACCTACAGGAATGCAAGGATTTATGCAAAGTGATTTATTTTATCTTCTTGTCTCCAAGATGACTGTAAGTCCGCCTTGCTCTAGGGTTGCTATTTCCAAATGGTGGCCAATGGCCTCGTGCGGTTGTTCAGCACTTGACTTGTGGCTAGTGTCAGTCAGGTTGTGCTCTATCTGTAAAATACCCATACTCAGCTTGAAAAGAAAAGTAAAATAACTCAGGAACAACTTTTATAATAACATTTTAGAAATATTGAGTTAAATGGAATATATTGTTAAAATTAACTTCACCTGATTTTTTAATGTTTGTTTCCTTTTGAATGTGACTACTAGAAAAATATAGAATTGCATACACAGCTTGCATTTCTACCTAGACTTGATAGTACTGTTCTAACAATTTTTTAAAAAATTATTTGAACCTATTTACCCATAAACATTTTTCCATTTGAGAAAAATTAGACTGGCCTGTCCCAAACTTAGCAAACCTCTCAACTAATCTATCAACCATCTTAGTTTTTCTTTGGTGATTCTTACTCTTGAACCATGTGAATTGTATGCCCTATCCTCACATATGAGTAAAACTGGTAGGAGAAAATGATGGCTAGTAGTTCATATAGATTTTTATATCTAAGAATAATGTCTGATTTCCTTTTTTTTATGCATACTGTTGAGAAAATAGAATAGGAGATGGGCAAGCTAAAGGGTAGAACTGAGAAAATATGAATTGGGAAAAAAAAAGAAAACGAACCCAAAGGGAAAAACTTGTGCTCACAATTTAAATCTAAACTGAAGAGCACTCATTTCCACCTTGCATCTGCTCTTAATTTCCACCACGGTTATAACTGGCTCACTGGATCATTCAAGACTCTTATGAGAGGCTTGAAACATCTCAGAGCTTCAGTTTCCTTAATGACACATCTGGGGGTTTGGATTAGATGAGTTTTTAAAAATCCTTTCAAGTTTGAACTTGTATTGATTCCCTCTGTTTGGGGGCTTTCGAACTAACCATTATTCTTTCCCTGGACTCCCTTTTCTCTGTTATCTGTATGCTCACTTTGTTTTGTCATCTAGGTTGCAATATAAAGGTTATTTTTTTCAGAGCACTCTTCCCTGACCACCCTGTGTGGTCTTCCTGTCACTCTATCACATCACTCTATTTTATTTTTTTCTATGGTACTTATATCAAGCTGACTTTTTCTTGCTTCTATTCTTGTTCGATCGTTCATTTGTTCATTCGTTCACCTTTCAGGAATGTAAGCTGCATGAAAAAAAGGACCTTTTCTGTCTTAGTCACTGCTACCTACCCCGCATTAAAGAGTTCCTGGGTGCTCAAGAAACATTAAGAAAAGAATAATAAAACCAGACATTATTCTCAGATAAAAAAAAAACCTAAGAATGAAATTGACTGACTAACCAGAAATGGAATTTTTCAACTAATGTATATAATTGCCAAAGATGTCTGGAGAACCAAAATTGGAGACTAGAGAGAGCAAAGGGAACCCACGTAGCCAGAACAGAGTCCCTACAGCCACAATCACATCGTGGATCCTGACCATGATGACTCATCTGTCCCTGGCGGCCAACAGTCAGCGCTCTAGTGCTCTACCACTGGCTGATACTACTGGATTTAGACACTGGTTGTGCCTGACGTTACTTAGTTACCTTTTTTTTTTTTCTTTCTTTCTTTTTTTTTTGTGTGTGACAGAAACAGAGAGAGACAGAGAGAGGGACCGATAGGGACAGGCAGACAGGAAAGGAGAGATGAGAAGCATCAATTCTTCGTTGCAGCACCTTAGTTGTTCATTGATTGCTTTCTCATATGTGCCTTGACCAGGGGGCTACAGCAGACCACATGGCCCCTTGCTCAAGTCAGTGACCTTGGGCTCAAGCTGGTGAGCCTTGCTCAAACCAGATGAGCCCACGCTCAAGTCAGTGACCTCGAAGTTTTGAACCTGGGTCCACCTTGTCCCAGTCTGATGCTCTATCCACTGCGCAACCACCTGGTCAGACTGAAGTTACCATTTTTATATATAGTTACCTTGGAAACTGTATGCTGCTATCATTTGAGCCATTACCTAAGAGAATTCTGCTCTGACCTGAGGTTTTTGTGCCAAAGCTGTATACATAGCGTTCTGAGTTTGTGCATCTGATTGTTCATGGCTCATGCCATACCTACTAGGGAGAAGGGTGATTGGAATCTAGTATTTTTTTTCCTTCTATATATGGGAAAAGGCTTTGCCTCTCATTAATATTTATAAGGCAGGGGCTTTCCCAAACATAGAGAAGGGGTTCAGATGCTGAGTTGATTCCCCAAATAACAAATGTTCCCTAGAATCTTGTCTGTGATTGTAGGTGCATTCTTTTCTTTTTCGTTGAGCAGATATATTCCTTAGGGCTGTATGTCATGTTGGTCGGCTTCTTAAGATACAGTAAATTTTTAAATAATAAATAGCATACCTTATCAGTCAGGGTTCTCCAGAGAATATATGATATAAAATGGATTTTTATATTTACTATATTATACTACTATTATTATTATCATATTATTATTATTATATAAGTACTTATTATTATTAGGAATTGGCTCGTGTAATTATGGAGGCTGAGAAGTCCCAAGATCTGTAGTCGGTAAGCTGGAGACTCAGGAGAATCAATAACGTAGTTCCAGTCTGAGTCTGATGGCTGGAAAATCAAGAAAGCAGATGTGTAATTACCAGATAGAAGGCCACAGACTCAACTCAAATGAGCTAATATTTCAGGTAGAGTTCAAGGGCAGGAAAAGACCCATTTCTTCAGCTCAAGGTTGTCAGGCAGCAGAAATGCCTTCTATCTCCTGGCAGGGTCAGCCTTTTCTTTCTACGCAGGCCTTCAGTTTGTTAGGTAAGGGTCACCCACACTAGTGAGGGCAACCTGCTGTACTCAGCCTGCTGATTCAGCTGTTTGTCTCATCCAAAACCACCCTCACAGATACATCCAGAAAGCACTTGAACAAAAATCTGAGTACCCCACGGCACAGTGAAACTGACGTCAAGTGAACCACCATACTTGTCCTTCCAAAGACAAAGCCTGATGTTTTGCCATGGTCATTCTTAGCTAACTGTCTGACTAGAACCTGCTTTTATGCTCTTCAGTTCCATTAGAGGGTTTTCTCCCTCTGAACTCTGTGTGACTGTTTACCTTACAAATATGCAAATGCACTAGAGAGACCAAAGACTCGAGATGGGGAGCCCTGAAAAGTGGAAGTCATACATTCAAAGTCTATCACTTTGGCTGGTGCCAAAGTAAAGAAGCAGAAACCACATGCTCATTTGAAGGTTGAAATGTGAGGTGAAACTGAGTAGGAGATACATTCTGCCTTCCAGGAGGAAGAAGACATATGATTCATAGTGAGTCTTGCAGGGTAGAGCTAGCTCATTGAGCCAAATGGCTCCCTGCCATTGAAGCCTGAGAAACAAGGAAAGGCAGGCTAGGTAAAGGGATAAATGGCTTATTATAAAAAGGACCTTGATAACCACTGTAAATTTAATTATATTCCCACTGCCAGAATCCCATCAATATTGAAAAGCAACAAAGAAAACAATTTCCTGAGAGATTCAGGATGGTCAAAATTTTCCCTCAAAAAATAGTCAAAGGAAGTCAGGAAAAACAAAGTACGAAAGAAGTGAACACAAACAGAAGAGACCGATGCAGCCTCTAAACCAGTGGTCCCCAAGCCCCCAGCCACAGACTGGTACCGGTCTGTGGGCCATTTGGTACCGGTCCGTGGGCCATTTGATACCGGTCCGCAGAGAAAGAATAAATAACTTACATTATTTCCATTGTATTTATATTTAAGTCTGAACGATGTTTTATTTTTTAAAAATGACCAGATTCCCTCTGTTACATTCGTCTAAGACTCACTCTTGACGCTTGTCTTGGTCATGTGATACATTTATTCATCCCACCCTAAAGGCCGGTCCGTGAAAATATTTTCTGACATTAAACTGGTCTGTGGCCCAAAAAAGGTTGGGGACCACTGCTCTAAACCATCAACATGTCAAAGACTTCTAGGCAAGAGGGAGTCATACTTGTTTTATGCCCTGTTCAAGGCAGTTAAGGTTTAGCGTTATCATAAAAGGTTGACAGCTCTGCAGGTGCATATATGAGTTTTTAGTCATAGATGAATAAAGGCAAAGCTACAATTCTGGCATTTAAAAGGTGGTTCTTAGAAAGCATTTGTAATCACATAGAGGGTTGTACCTGATGTCCACAAAGGTCTTGTCTATATTTAGGATTTTAATTCTAGAATTCTGAATATTTGGGTCAAAATTTGAGAACTTTACACTGGAACTGGGACTATGATTAAATAAGTGAGATACTCTCATCAGACATAAAAGTTAAGGAGGCATCCCCAAACGATTCAATCAGGATGAGTAATATTTTAATGCAATATCTAAGAAATAAGCAAACTCTGGCTCCTGAGCGAGCTGCCTGTTTTCATACATAAAGTTTTATGAATCAGGTGAGAGAGGCAGAACTAGATCTGTATTTAAAATCGTGATGCTATCTCTATGTTATTTATCATGGTTATCTTTTCCACTGACTTTAAAATATTGGATTGTCTTGCCTGACCAGGCGGTGGCACAGCGGATAGAGCGTCAGACTGGGATGCGGAGGACCCAGGTTCGAGACCCCGAGGTCGCCAGCTTGAGCGCTGGCTCATCTGGTTTGAGCAAAGCTCACCAGCTTGGACCCAAGGTCATTGGCTGAGCAAGGGGTTACTCGGTCTGCTGAAGGCCCGCGGTCAAGGCACATATGAGAAAGAAATCAATGAACAACTAAGGTGTCGCAACAAAAAACTGATGATTGATGCTTCTCATCTCTCTCCATTCCTGTCTGTCTGTCCCTATCTATCCCCCTCTCTCTATCTCTGTCTTTGTAAAAAAAAAAAAAAAAAAAAAAAAGAGTTGTCTTGAATATTGAGTTTTTTGTGTTCTCGTAAATTTTTTTACCCTGACTGTTTCACTTGGAATACCCCAGTACTGGCCATACTGCATACACATTGAAATCAAACCACTATGAATGTTGCCTGGCTCAACATACTACAGTTAACTACATTCACTAAAATTTAATAACTTGCTAAGAGAATTATATAGATAATCGATTTCCCTCTGATAGCACCCCCATTCAAATACTATGTTCCCATTTTACAGGTAGGCACCTGAAGCTTTTTGGCCAAGATAATACAGCTAAAGCAGAATGTGACAAAGTCAGGATTCAGTTCTCTGCTGTTTGATGTGGTGGCCATGCTCCTAATCACCATTTAGGGACCTGACAGGTTTCTTCTGGAGAAAACTGGTTTTCACTGTTCATGGCATCACGTTTTGATAACCTGAGGGAACTTCTTTCTTTCTAGTTTTATTTATTTGTTTACTAAATTAATAAAAATAATCAAACAGAACTTGCATCTTTTTTTGAAGGATCAAACATAATTGAATATTATTATCAAGTATACCTGTACAGTGTAGAAGAAATTGTTAATGTATATAACATAACATAATATTTTTAAAATTCAAATTATTTAACTTATATTTTTGGTAGGACCTGATTACCTGAAAGAATTTTCCTAATTTAAGCAGTGTAGAGTGACTTGATATTTTAGACACACATGCACACACACACACACACAAAAATAAACCAACAACTTGGAGAAATATTTGCAAACATACCTAGACTTGTGGAGTTATGGGGACCTTCTTCTTCGGGGCAGAAAATATTTCTCCTCTACTACAACCTCTCTTTTCAAAAGGTTATCTAGCTTTAGTTTCAACCACAGTAATGTTGTATCAGTTACAGCCATACCAAAGAGATGTGGTCAATACCTTTACTTAAGTCTCAATGCTATTTCCCTTAAGCGCAAGAACAGAGCACTGCTGGTGGGGTTAGTATGCCTCAGAGGTCTCTTTCAATGATGAAAAATGACTTCCATTAAGCCATTCAATTTTCCTCCTTTTTCAACTTAATCAACTTTATCTTAATCATATCTCAATTACAGTTTTTCAGTTACTGTCAGCCTGCCCACAGCACCTTTGAAGAAAAGTTGACCAGCCAAGCATTGCTGAGAAAGGGCAGCTCTCTTTGGCTCGTGCAGCTTAGCCTCGAGGTATGATTCTTTGAACCAGGACAAGTATGAGAACTATGCACAATCAACACCTAGAATAAGCAGGGACATGTAAAGTGGCCTGGGCCAAAATCATGGCCAAACCAACTAGATTTTTCCCCCCCTCAGGTATCAGACATAAGAAATTACCTAAAAAATTAGGCATTGCACGATGAGAAATAAGTCTAAGAAGGAGATGTATGCGTGTTGGTGGGGAGAGGCTGTGTCAATCTTAACAGGCCATATAGGAGACTAAGTTATGCAGAAACAACCTTGCAGAGAGCAAGGGGATGCTTAGTAAGAAGCCACATAGCCTGTGGAAGAAATGGAAAGGGGAGAAGGCCTCTGCATTGTCCTTTGTTCTCGACTGTCTCCTCATCCCAGCTCCAAACCACATGCATATTTAAAACACAGACCTCATTCTAAAATGAAACAATTATTCACCAGCATTTGGGGCATTACAAACCAGGTTTCCTAAATGTTTACTACTAATATAAAGAATGTGATGGTGGCCCTGGCCAGTTGGCTCAGTGGTAGAGCGTCGGCCTGGCGTGCGGGGGGACCCGGGTTCGATTCCCAGCCAGGGCACACAGGAGAAGTGCCCATTTGCTTCTCCACCCACCCCCCTCCTTCCTCTCTGTCTCTCTCTTCCCCTCCCACAGCCAAGGCTCCATTGGAGCAAAGATGGCCCGGGCGCTGGGGATGGCTCCTTGGCCTCTGCCACAGGCGCTAGAGTGGCTCTGGTCGCAGCAGAGTGACACCCCAGAGGGGCAGAGCATCGCCCCCTGGTGGGCAGAGCGTCGACCCTGGTGGGTGTGCCGGGTAGATCCCGGTCGGGCGCATGCGGGAGTCTGTCTGACTGTCTCTCCCTTTTTCCAGCTTCAGAAAAATACAAAAAAAAAATGTGATGGTAATGGGGGTGTGTAGGGGGGATGGGGTGAGGGTGTCGGGGGGAGGGGAGAGGCACAAAGAAAACCAGATAGAAGGTGACGGAAGACAATTTGACTTTGGGTGAGGGGTATGCAGCATAATCGAATGTCAAAGTAATCTGGAGATGTTTTCTCTGAACATATGTATCCTGATTTATCAATGTCACTGCATTAAAATTAATAAAAATAAAAAAATAAAAGAGGCTAATATAAAAAAATAGGAATGATTTTCAAAAGGATGAACAGTTTTTAAAGAAAAGAAAATGTTTAAGAATTCATGGGTAAAAATCAAATTTCTGGAGAGAATCACTAGGTAGGAGAGGCATTAGGATAATGATTAAGAGAACGATTCTGGAACCAGACCTCCTGGATTATAGCCCTTGATTGTCAGCACCAGCTATTTCACTTGGGCAGTTTGCTCCATATCTCTTTGCTTCCACTTCTTCATCTATAGCAAAGCGTCGTTGTGAGGATTAAATAAACTGATACATGTAAAGCACAAGCAATGAAGCTTTATTGAACATATACAATGTGTAAAAAGGAAAGTGCTAGGGACTCCTGTCTCATACCTTAAGTGAACTTGAGGACTGTACTATAGAATTCCATGGCCTAAGATAAGGATAACCACAAACCAGCATTTCACTGCCCTTTGTGTGAATTAAAGGTGGCCACAAGTTCTCTGTCAGTCTCCTAACCGGGAGTTGGGGTTAATTTCTTCTGCTCGGTTCCTGTTGCTGGTGAACAAACAGAATATGGAAGATGCGATGCTATATCAGTTCCAGGCCTACATTTAGAGGGCAAGCAACTCCCTTTTGTGATACTTGCTTTTGGGGCACTCATTCTTACACTCCAGCCACCATGCTGTGGGAAGCCCAAGGCACAACTAGAGGCCAGGCACTGTTGCTTCAGTCTGTTGACCCAGCTGAGCTCCCAGCTGACAGGCAGAGTCAACAATCTGCCACATGGTGACTCATGTTGGATGTTCCAGTCCAGAAGATTTCACTCTGAGTAGTGTCCAGGGCTGACGGTTTTCACCTGGGCCCCACAAAGGCCAAGTGAAGTCGATGCCATGTCTGTTACTTAAAGTTCTTCATATATTAACTTATGAAAATATACTAAGATGAAATTTTAAAATGTGTCCTTCTCACTAACATTTAAAATGTAGCGCTTTTATTAAACAGACACAAACATAAGCAGTATAATTGTGTTACTCTCAAAATCATTATAAGATGAAATGGTAATTCAGAGGGCAACATGTAGCAGTATGGTTTAATGATGAGACAAAAGTTTAAAGTTATATGACAGATATTTTCCTCCTGCAGTTCTGCTAGTATGTCTGCATGACAGCAGGCCTACCCTCATCTGGAGTTTATGACAGGAGTCAAAATATGAAGTCAGTGCCACCAGCCACCACTTTACTCCTTAATCTCACCCTTTCTACTTGGTGCTTTAATCTTCATCTTTATGTAGATGAGGTAATGAGCATGGTCTCTTCTGTGTCTTACTGACTTTATTGAGATCCCTCCATTTAATGGTCATCTTTCCTGACCATTTAGATAAAAATTTATATCATCAAAAATTCACTGTTGGCCCTGGCTGGTTGGCTCAGCGGTAGAGCGTCGGCCTGGCATGCGGGGGACCTGGGTTCGATTCCCGGCCAGGGCACATAGGAGAAGCGCCCATTTGCTTCTCCCTCCCCCACCCCCTCCTTCCTCTCTGTCTCTCTCTTCCCCTCCCGCAGCCAAGGCTCTATTGGAGCAAGGATGGTCCGGGCTGGGGATGGCTCCTTGGCCTCTGCCCCAGGCGCTAGAGTGGCTCTGGTCGTGGCAGAGTGACGCCCCTGAGGGGCAGAGCATCGCCCCCTGGTGGGCAGAGCGTCGCCCCCTGGTGGGCGTGCCGGGTGGATCCCGGTCGGGCGCATGCGGGAGTCTGTATGTCTCTCCCCGTTTCCAGCTTAAAAAAAAAAAAAAAATTCACTGTTCATAGAACCCAAAAATTAATGAACTGATGGGTAAGATTTGGAAATGTGGCAAAAATAGACTGCACTTGCTTTTATTTCCGAGGATTTTTGCTTGTTTATAATATTTCTTACATTTTGTTTAAACATTCATTGGGGGGGATTATATATAGTGGGAAAGATCAAAGCCAATTATACCTTTCATAGGAAAAAGAAAACATCCATCAGAGAAAATGAGAACATTTATTTTGATCCAGATTGAGTTCAGAGTGATTCAGGACGTTCTGTAGTGGTTGTTGAAAACACCGCCTCGTGTAAAATAAATGATCCATCATGGCAAAATGTGGTCAATGCTCATGTCAATAAGAGACCAAAATATGCAGAGAAAGTAAACAGTTTTGCAAATAGCAACTGACAAGTTTCTATTATCCTTTATTTCTTTTTGACTGGCAGGAAAAACTGTGGCTCAAAGTTGATCTTGTTAGCTCTGACAGTCCTAACCCCTTCCCTGCCGACAGCAAGCCACCTAACACAGAAGATGACTCAATCCTCACTGACCCCAGATAAAAAATGATAACGTGCTTTAGTGATAATGTGTGTAAGCCACAAGAGGCAAAACCAGAGTGTTAATGTTCTCTCCTAAAAGGATAGAACTATAAATCTCCCTTAGTCGATATATATATATATATATTACCACTGAATCGCACTGGTACAAGAGAAACTTAAAAAACAGACAGACAGAACCACAACAGAAGATTCTGCTGGTACGGACACCAGCAAGGTTAGCAAACCTTGCCAACGAGCACAGCTCTGATGAAAACAACTTTAGTGGCATCCTAGACCCACAGTTGCTAACTATGGGGATTCTTTTGATTTGCTTTTAAAACAAAAATTATATAAAAAAAAAACCTCCTTGTTAATAAGTCAAACGTGGTTGTTTTCCCCTGTTCATTTATTTCATGTTCATTTGATTACTGACCTAGCCAAAAGAACTTAGAAAGGTAGAAAGAAAAAATAATTTTTACACCCTACACAGGCCTGGATAAAGTGTCTGTGTTCTGGATTAAGCCAGCCTATGTTCCCTCATTAGTTCTGGGACTAATCAACAAGGCAGCACTCTGTGATGGAAGCAGAGAAAGGGATTCTAATCCTGACCCTGACCCTGACCTTAGAAGATTAGGGGGAGCAGTTAGCCACTCCAAATACTCCTCTTTAAGATATTATTTTAAGCTGGTTATTAAAAAAAACCCCACAAAGACTCAGAAAGAACTTTTTACTTTCCTCCTAACTGCTGAAAAGAAATTTAGAGAGAGGATAGGCTCCAGGAAGTGTGATATCAACATAGATAAGTAAAGTTAAATGGGAACTGTAAGTGTGATTGAGAAGAAACCAGCAAGACTTACTTGATCACAGCCCTCTCTGTGTTCCCTGGTTAAAGATAGCTCAGCAAAGATATATTTATTAAACACTTGCTTTTCTACCTCCATGTGATTTGTCTTCCTGTCCTTCGAAGTCCCAAACCTCAAACCTCTGCCCCTTCTCCTGAGCTCAAGATGGTACATAATAAGCTTTAACCGACTGCACTATATTCATCTCGCATTCCTATACAATTCGTGTGTGTCCGTTCATAACAGGCTTGGTTGTTTTCCCCTGTCAATTTATTTCATGTTCATTTGATTATTGACCTAGCCAAAAGAATTTAGAAAGGTAGAAGGAAAAAATAATTTTTACACCCTACACAGGCATGGATAAAGCGTCTGTGTTCTGGATTAAGCCAACCTATGTTCCCTCACTAGTTCTGGGATCTTGGACAACCTTTTGAATTCTGATTGCTATGATTTCTGCTTCTTTAAAATGGCGATAACAACAGAATTCTCATCATACAGTGTTTATGAGGACTAAATCGAAACCATTTACTTTTGTTCAGGGTTTCTTAACCATAGCACTCTTGATATTTTGGACTGGATAATTTTTTGTTGTGGGAGAATGTCCTCTGCCTTAGAGGATATTTGGCAATGTCCCTGACTTCTACTCACTAGATAGTAATAATGACAATTATAAAAAGTCTCTAGGTATTGTCAGAGACCCTCAGTTGGCAACCAGAGCTTTAGTGCCTACCAAGTATCAGCTTGTGAATAACTACATGTAGATCATTCATACAGTTGGTCTTACCTGTTTTTCAAATGAAGAAACTTTACTTCACCTTAAGAAAGTAAATACCCTGTGTGCTTTAGGTATACTAATGTAATGTGCAGAAAAAAGTGATTCTTTGTTGACTAAATATCTTTTATTATTTGTACTTGCACATACACATTAACTCATAATTTTCACAATGCACTTAGGAAGTCAGTACTAGGGTTTCTACATAGTTCTTTCCCATGAAGAGACTGATTAATCTATGATACTTATAATGTGAAAGTTGAGTTGCTATCACCTTAAAACAAGTTTGAAAATTCCAGTAAATATGTGCATGTCTTAAATGTATAAATCAATCTACTTAGCCAGCATGCAGTTTCTAAGAATGTGAACCAGTCTGTGAAGTTGGGGCTAAGTTATGGTTCATAAATGGACACAGCCAAGAGCCTCACCCAGTGGTCCCACTGAATCACTTTGGTTATAAAGCTATGATGCATGGAAGACTCCTGCAGTTTTGCACTTGGAATCAGTGGTGGGATTCAGGCGGTTCACACCAGTTTGGCAGAACTGATACCTAATTTTTTGTTGAGTTTGGTGAACTGGTTGTTAAAATGGCACTTGTAATCAGAGCGCTCTCTAAGGTGGGCACCTGGGCAGCCACCCAATTTGGAAATCACAAATTTACATTCCTTAATCTTTTTTTAACATTTATCTGTGCGGCCCTGGCTATTTGGCTCAGTGGTAGAGTGTCGGCCTGGCGTGCAGGAGTCCCGGGTTCGATTCCTGGCCAGGGCACACAGGAGAAGCACCTGTCTGCTGCTTCTCCACCCCACCCCCTCTCCTTCCTCTCTGTCTCTCTCTTCCCCTCCCGCAGCCAAGGCTCTATTGGAGCAAAGTTGGCCTGGGCACTGAGAATGGCTCTGTGGCCTCTGCCTCGGGTGCTAGAATGGCTCTGGATGCAACAGAGCAATGGCCCAGATGGGCGGAGCATCGCCCCCTGGTGGGCATGCCAGGTGGATCCCGGTCGGGCGCATGCGGAAGTCTGTCTGACTGCCTCCCCGTTTCCAACTTCAGAAAAATACAAAAAAAAAAAAAAAATTTATCTGTGCAACAGCGTATTCTAAGTGCCCATAGTAATGTTCATTCTGTCCATAGGTGAAAATATTTGCAAGTGAGGACGCCAATTGAGAAACAATATAGAAATATGTTAAATAACAATTTTATTGTTTTTTGTCAGGTATTACTTAACATTTTTTCATTAATATTTTAAAACTATTTTATATAACATAATCTTGTTTTGTGTATCTCTTTTATTGTTCTTATTTAAGTATTAAATGTATAAAATAATAAACTACTTTTCAGTATATTTTTTTATACTTAAAACAGACATTAGGGTAGACAGCTGGTTGTTAAATTATTTGAATCCCACCACTACTTAGAATGTATTCTACATGATTTGCCTCTAATGCTGTATGAATGACTAAAGTGTGTGTGGAGTTTTAAACCATTTTAATTCAGCTTAATCAACTAAATACCTTGACCACAAACATCCCTGCTCAGTCAACACATTTGGCCCAGGCTAAAATCAAGAAACTAAGTAGGGATGAGGTTCTGCCAGATTTTGAGTATGGCTAGTGGGCTGCAATTTATCTGGGTTGATGGGTATGCGTGTGTGTAGATGGGAAATCCAAACATTTGATAGAATCAAAGCAACGTGTTGTTGATCCTTCTTCTCCCTGTCTAAGCTAGAATACAGCTGTCAAATAGGACTGCTGACAGAAAGACCATTAAAAAGTGATGAAACTCAATTCTAGAATTATCTTGTCCACTTATCATTTCATGCATCACCCATTAACAGATCTCTATATGAGAAAAACAAAGTGAGTTAATTTATTATTATTATCTCTATTTCAAAGAAGTTACTGAGGCTCAATAAGGTTAAGTAACTTTGTTAAGATTTTGGTGGAACACCAAGCTATTAGCAGAGTGAAAGTTCACACCTAGACCTGTTCAGACCTACCTGGGCTGCCTCCTACTGGTTAACTAGTGACCCTGAGAAAACTGTCTAGCTGCAGTGGCTTGGTCAGTGGAGGTCACCAGCTTGAACACAGCCTCATCCAGCTTGAGTGTGGGGTTGCCGACTTGAGCATGGGATCATTGCTGGTTAAGCCCAAGGTCACTGGCTTGAGCAAGTGGTCACTGGCTCAGTTGGAGCCCCCGGTCAAGGCATATATAAGAAAGCAGTCAAGGCCCTGGCTGGTTGGCTCAGCAGTGGAGTGTTGGCCTGGTGTGTGGGAGTCCTGGGTTTGATTCCTGGCCAGAGCACACAAGAGAAGTACCCATCTGCTTCTCCACCCCTCCCCCTCTCCTTCCTCTCTGTCTCTCTCTTCCCCTCCTGAGGCCAAGGCTCCATTGGAGCAAAGTTGGCCCAGGCGCTGAGGATGGCTCTGTGGCCTCTGCCTCAGGAGCTAGAATGGCTCTGGATGCAACAGAGCGACACCCAGAGGGGCAGAGCATCGCCCCCTGGTGGGCATGCCAGGTGGATCCTGGTCGGGCGCATGCAGGAGTCTGTCTGACTGCCTCCCCGTTTCCAGCTTCAGAAAAATACAAAAAAAAAAAAAAAAGAAAGCAGTCAATGAATAACAAAACTAAGGTGCTACAACTATGAGTTGACGTTTCTCATCTCTCTTCCTTCCTGTCTGTCTGTCCTTGTCTTTCCCTCTCTTTCTCTAAGTAGTAATAATAATAATAATAATAATTAATTATTATAATAATTTTGTACTGTGTGAAATACAGGATGATCAGCATTTAAATTTTACTTCTCTAAACAGACTAACGGTTGCCAGAAGGGACAGGGATTGGAGAATTGGTAAAAAATGTAAAGAGATTAAGGAGTACAAATTGGTAGTTATAAAGTAGGCACAAAGATATAAAGTACAACATAGGAAATATAGTCAAAGGTATTGTAATAACTATGTATGGTGCCAGGTGGGTACTGGAAATATTGGGAAACAGCTTATGAAGCATCTGATTGCCAAACCACTATGAAACTAATACAAAACACATGAAACTAATACAAAATAATATTGACTATAAACTGTAATTTAAAATAGATTATAAAATAATCTTCTTCTCTATTCCATATATGTGGAGTTCTTCTCCTAACCAACACTGACTGCTTTCATTGTTTAAGAAGGAACAATATGATTAGAAATAAAAAAGTTATTTCTTGGTGCATAATATTTTTGCATAAGATTAAAAGATCCCCTGCATAAAGGGGGTGAATCTATAAATGTAGGCAAATTAGTCATAAAGAAATAATAAAAAAAAGTATATATTTTTTAAAAATTCTGTTTTGCTTCTTTCTTCAAAAATATTTAATCAAAACTCTTGCTTCTAAACCATACCAGAGACAATTTATCTGCTAAAAGTCTTGTAAGTTACACAGCCTGGTCAGCAGAATTATATCCCATCTCTGGAGCATAATCTAGGTAGGTTGATTTAAGAATAAAATATATATATATTTTATATATATAAATATATATATATATTTTTTGTATTTTTCTGAAGTTGGAAACCAGGAGGCAGTCAGAAGACTCCCGCATGTGCCCGACAGGGATCCACCCGGCATGCCCACCAGGGGGCAATGCTCTGCCCATCTGGGGCGTTGCTCTGTCACAACCAAAGCCATTCTAGCACCTGAGGCAGAGGCCACAGAGCCATCCTCAGCGCCCAGGCCAACTTTGCTCCAACGGAGCCTCAGCTGCGGGAGGGGAAGAGAGAGACAGAGAGGAAGGAGGGGGGGAGGGGTGGAGAAGCAGATGGGCGCTTCTCCTGTGTGCCCTGGCCAGGAATCAAACCCAGGACTCCCACATGCCAGGCCGACGCTCCACCACTGAGCCAACTGGCCAGGGCCAAGAATAAAAATATTTTGATATTAAATATATGGCAATTTAGAGTCAATTGTTATGTTTCTAAAGATCCTCAGCAGACCAGGTGTCAGTTGCACAGAATTGACAATTTGCCTTTATTGCAAATGCATTTAACTTTTCCTCCCCACCAACCAAAAACTCAGCACCCTGGTGAGAAAAAATAGTTCCTTTAGCAGAGCCACTTTACTGGCATTCCTTACTAAAGCACCAGATTACCAGATGTGACTATATTATTTTCACAGTGTATTTAATGGGACATAAGTTTACTGACACCTTCTGCTAGGCAATTTGTTTTTATAAAATAAGTTACAAGGTTATACAATTACTGAAACAATCCAAAAGCATTATTGCTTTCTTAGAGTATTTAATTGGAAAGGGGGAATTTTTTTTCTGACATGACATGGAGCATTTCAAAAACACACTTGCCCTTTTACTGAAAAGCTAACATTTTCTTCTAGATTTCTGATTTTCATATTCTCAGGGCTTTGGTAAGCTAAACTTTAACATGAGGTTTAAGACTATAAATATTTACCATAGAAAAAAATTTAAAAAGAAACCTCAGTGTTTTTAGGCATCAGAAAGATTTGTGTGGTGTGATATAAGGTTTACTAGACTGAAATGTAGGGAAAATTGTGTGGTTGTGTTTGATCAACCATTATTTGGCTATGGAACTTTCAATGACTCTCCTATCTTTTCTGGACGTTAGTTTTTTCACTGTGAAGCAAGGAAAATTGGATGATTTCTAATATTTCCTCCAAAGTATAACATTGTGTGATGATTGTAGAATTTTTATTTCTTTTTTCTTTTATTTTTTAGCAAGAGAAAGAAAGAGAGAGATGGAGACAGGGAGACAGGAAGGGAGAGAGAAGAAAAGCATCAATTCATAGTTGCATCAATTGTTCATTGATTGCTTCTCATATATGCGATGATGAGGGGTGTAGTAGGGGGATGCGGGGTGCTCCAGTTGAGCCAGCAACCTTAGGTTCAAGCCAGCGACCTTTGGACTTAAGCCAGAGATCATGGGATAATGTTGATGATCTCATGCTCAAGCCAGAAACCCCACACTTAAGCTGGTGAGCCTGCACTCCAGCTGGCAACCTTGGGGTTTTGAACCTGGGACCTGAATGTCCCAGGTTGATGCTCTATTCACTGTGCCACCACCAGTGTAGAAAATATTTTTAAGTAAGAGGGAGGATATTTATTTTTAATAAAAGGAAACTGTCACAATTAAAAATACTAACTGATGGCAATTGTTTTAAATATATCTTTTTTTAAGTGAGAGGAGGGGAGATAGTGAGACAGACTCCTGCATGTCCCCCAACCAGGACCCACACAGCAACCCTGTCTGGGGTTGATGCTCTAGTACCAAGCCAAGCTATTTTTAGCACCTGAGACTGATGTGCTCAGACTCACTGAGCTATCCTCAGCACCCAGGTCCTTGCTTGAGCCAATCAAGCCACTAGATGAGGGAGGGAAAGGAGGAGAGAAGGAGAGAGAGGCAGATAGTCACTTTTCCTATGTACCCTGATTGGGAATTAAACGTGGGGTGTCTATACGCCAGGTGGACCCTCTATTCACTGAGCCATCACCAGGGCCTTAAATATGTCTTGAAACAAAACTATTTTATGGTTTAATAAAAGTAAATTTCAAAATACACTACACCATTTCTTAAGCTGTTATATTGGGAAATTAAGTGTTGAATGCTTTAAGATAAAAAAAAGAGAGAAAAAATTATTATGTCAGCCAACTAGCTGACATCAAAGCTAACATTCTTAATTTAGATTGTGAATAATTTTATTTAAATAGAAAAAAGGCTTCAAATCACTAGGTAAATAATATCTCAGTAGCATCCCTTTTAGAAAACCAGTGCATTTTAGGTAAGTCCAACTTAGAATAAAAGATTAGAACATGATAGAGGAGAGGAAAAATGCCTCTATGTGTAAAAATACAAACACAATTTAATATGTTTACACAAAATGAAAAACCCACAGGGGTTTGTTTTCCGATTTATTGGCATGTTTTTGCTTATAGTATTTTCCTCATTATCCTTAGTATCTACTGAACTTGAACATGGGCTCATCTGGTTTGAGCAAGGCTCACCAGCTTGAGCCCAAGGTCACTGGTTTGAACAAGAGGTCACTCAGGTTGCTGTAGCCCCCCAGTCAAGGCACATATGAGAAAGCAATCAATGAACAACTAAGGAGCCACGATGTAGAATTGATGCTTCTCTTCTCTCTTTCTTCCTGTCTGTCTGTCCCTATCCATCCTTCTCTCTGTCTCTGTCTCTGTTACAAAAAAAAAAAGTGAACTTTTAAATTTGTAATGTAATTCATTTCTTTGATGTTCCAACCCCTTTAAATTGACACTTAGATACTTGTTACAAATAGCATTTTAATTGACACAAATAATATCTCACAGTATTATTTAAGATTGGAACGGGATATATACAAGTCCTTAGCAGAGGCAAGATTACATATAAATAGAAATAATTTTTACTCTCCTTACAGCCCCACAGGACTTACCATAAAATGGCATTATCATTCTCTCTAACTAACAAGCTAAAGGCAGCCCTTAGACATATCAAATTTGTTTAATCAGAAATGGTACTGAATCATTGGATTTACGTATTCATCTATACTTCCACATTAACTAGCAGATTTAATACAGGTACTCCTTTAAAAAAAGATACTCCCGCCCTGGCAGGTTGCCTCAGCGGTAGAGCGTCGGCCTGGCGTGTGGGGGACCCGGGTTCGATTCCCAGCCAGGGCACATAGGAGAGGCGCCCATTTGCTTCTCTACCCCCCCCCTTCCTCTCTGTCTCTCTCTTCCTCTCCTGCAACCAAGGCTCCATTGGAGCAAAGATGGCCCGGGCGCTGGGGATTGCTCTTGGCCTCTGCTCCAGGCGCTAGAGTGGCTCTGGTCGCGGCAGAGCAACGCCCCAGAGGGACAGAGCATCGCCCCCTGGTGGGCAGAGCATCGCCCCTGGTGGGCGTGCCCAGTGAATCCTGGTTGGGCGCATGTGGGAGTCTGTCTGACTGTCTCTCCCTGTTTCCAGCTTCAGAAAAATACAAAAAAAAAAAAAAAAAAAAAAAAGAAAAAAGATACTCCCTTTTCACTTTCCTTACATCTCCTTATCTAAGCCTTAAAAAAACTACCTACATTCTAAGAAATAAAACAATTTTTACTTATACTTGTTCCATACCTTTCTTAATTTTTTAAACTTGAAATATTTTTCTTAAACTCAAGTCTTTCCACACTCAGTTCCATATTCGTTGAGGTCGTGCCAAGAAAACAATGATATTTCAAATCTGATTACACATTTTGACATTAAAAAACTTAAAGAAACTAATGTGGAAAATGAGGAAAACAGAGCAACAACAAAAGACATTCTTGATTTTATTTTAGGTCGTCCATTTTCAACTCTGACTATATGATTCATTTCTTAATGTCTAGTTTTCTTCCAGAAAAGGAGGCACATTAAGGAAATCCCAGAGTTCGTGACACAAGATAATACGGTCCTCAGCAATCAGCAATATTTTATAATAGAAATCACATGTAATGCAATTATAAGCAATCAAGCTAAAAAAAAATAGGCATCATTCTTCCTTAGGGTGACATGTAAATGTAAATCCGAGCTGGAGAAGTAAAAGTGAGCTCTGAGGCCAAGTTATTTCAACTTCCCTATGACACAAACTATGTTCTTTTCCAGGTTTCTGTTTAGATAATTTTAGCTATTTTCCATTTTAGTGACTAAGAAATAAGAAACCCAATTTACTAAATTTAAGTAGAAAAATGTTCATTGGCTCAAATCCAAAGACTGTCATCAAGAAGAGAGAAATTCAGTACTTAGTTTGGTCTCATATTTGGTGACTGAGATGTAGTAAAACTCACGTGGCAGGTTAGTTTGTTATGTCCAGGTTGTGAGTCACTCAGTCACTGCACAAAGAAAAGCAAAGATGACAACAAGTTTTAACAGCCACATGAGAGGCACTGAGTGACTTCCATTTGTTTGCTCACTCACACATTTATTTTATATTTCTTCCAGCAAACACTTTTTATATACTTTGTGTAAGGCATGTTTTTCTAGCTATTGAGGATAAAGCAATGAATGAAACAAAAATGTGTCTCTTGCAAAGCAGTTAATAACCAACTCTGAATAAAAGTCCCTAATTTGTAGTGCTGGTCAATGTCCATGGTATAACTATACCCATTACTGCCAATTTAACAACCAGCTTGAAAAAATCCTGACTATTTAGCAGTCTGTTCCTACAAACTAGTATGAGTAGACTCCATACCTCTGGGTGTGTGGGGGGGGAATAGAAAATGAGTAAAACGTGTAGCTTGAGATAGGGGTAAGTGCTATGTAGAAAAACAAAGGAGAGAGAGGGGGTATGGAATGTTTGTAGACAGAGAGACAGGGTGAAATTACAACTAACCTGGACAGAGAGGTCTTCACTGAGAAGGTGCAATCTGCCCACAGAGATGACAAGGTAGAGAAAATGCCCAGGCAGTGGAAACAACACTCTCTCTGTGACTTAAAAGCTCACTAATGAGAATGACAGTCTCGGTCTCTGTACAAGGTCCCTCAGTCTACTAACCTTAACCCAATATACTGTCACTTAAGCTCTTCTCCACAACTGTAGTGTATGCACAAATGAATTAGAAATTCAGAAGTTGAAAATATTCGCCCTGGCTAGTTAGCTCAGTAGGTTAGCATCATCCTGAAATGACAAGGTTGCGGGTCTGATCCTCAGGGCACACTTAGGAAGCCACCAAGGAATGCACGGCTGACTGGAACAATAAATGAATGCTTCCCTTCCCCCGCCCCTCTCTCTCCCCTCCTCTCTCTGTCTCTTTAAAAATCAATCAATAAATAAAAAATTAAGCCTTAGCCAGATAGCTTGGTTGGTTGGAGCATGCGTAGAGCTTGCTGGTTCATTCCCTGTCAGGCCACATACAGGAACAGCTTGATATTCCTGTCTCTCTGTCTCTATCTCCCTGCTTCTCTCCAAATGTTTTTTTTTTTTAAAAAAAAGGAAAGAAAATATTAACTTCATATAATCTCTTAGGCCTCTGCCAGCCAATGTATATTGCCTAAAAATCTTACTCCTAGTCTTATGAATTAGCCTGAACAGCCTCACCTTCTCAATTCTTCAGTAAATTTAACTTGACAAATTTAGTCAAGTGAAAAGAAGAATATGAAATATATTTCAGTTAACACAAGCAGATAGGTGGCCTCTCAGGTAAAATGTGATGGGTTTCAAAACTTGTTCTTCATGTGCAATCACAATAGCAACTAACATGCCCATCTGTAGAATATACTTACAAAGTATATAGACACAATGGAATGACTAAGAAGGAATTTTAAACAATGATGTAAATCTAACTATAATGAAAGGTAAAGGTATTTGTTTATTAATGATACCAACTACACACTGACATCTCCTGAGTGTGTATCTCCTTATACCTCAGTTTCCTCATCTGTAAAATGGGACTAATAATGAGAACTAACTTATAGGTGACTGTGAGGCTTAAATAAATTAACATGTAGAAAAATTCGTGTGATGTTAGCTATCCTCCTCTTCCTCTTCATTATTATTATAACTGTTATTGTTATTACTTTGGGTCAAACACTCAAAAGCATGCCTTTTATTATCTTTACTTAACATATAAAAAATTAAGCAAGAGAAAGTTTAATAAAGTGCCTTATGTCATAAAGATAGTAAGAGATTGGGTGGACATTCACAACCAGTCAAATAGTCAACAGCTATGTTATAAACCAACAACAACAAAAAGTATGCTAGGCACACAATTTTATATATATATATATATATGTATATATATATAATGTATCATATGATTGTACCCTTGAAACCTATATAATTTATTAACCAATGTCATCCCAATAAATTTAATAAAAAAAGAAAAAGAAATACAAATAAAACAACAACAAACACATTTAGGCCAGTATGAACCCCCCTGTACTCTTAGGTCCATGAGGGAAAAAAACATGTTGCTTACATTGACCACTACAAGAGAGTGTTCATCATGTTTAACGAATACAGAGAGAAAGCCAGTCAACACTATTTACCAAGTGTTTACTTATGCCTTAATAAATACCATACATATTAATAGGAATTATTCACATTACCCCCATGAAGAAAGTACTAATACTACCTTATTTCACATATGAGAAAATTGAGTAAAAAAGAATTAATAAATTATCTAAGCATACAGCTCATAGAGTAGCCATGCCAGGACTCAGACTCCAGTCTATTGGACCCCAGATCGCAAGCACTTTGTCACTGTGCTTTCTGTACTGACACTGCTTAGCAGTAACACCAAATATAATGAGGAGCAATGATGCACTGTTTTCATTAGACCAATGGATATGTGAATCAAGGTCGGAGGTTTTGCCTGACCAGGTGTTGGCACAGTACATGGAGCATTAGCCTGGGACACTGAGAACCCAGGTTTGAAGCCCCAAGGTCACCAGCCTGGGAACGGGCTCATTGGCTTGAGTGTAGAGTCACAGGCTTGAGTGCAGGGTTGCTGGTTTGAATGTGGGATTGCAGACATACCCCATGGTTGCTGGCTTGAGCGCAAAGGTCACTGACTTGAGCCTAAAAGTCACTAGCTTGAAGCCCAAGATCTCTGGCTTGAGCCCAGGGTCGCTAGCTTGAGCGGGAGGTCACTGACTCAGTTGGAGCCTCCCACCCCCCGCCGTGGTCAAGGCACATATGAGAAAGCAATCAACTAGTAACTAAGGTGCTACAACTAAGAATTGATGCTTCTCATCTCTCTCTCTCTTTGTGTCTATCTGTCCCTGTCTGTCTCTCTGTCTCACTAAAAAAAAAAGTTTTGAGGTTTCATGTGACTAGACAATAGTGTTCTCCTTTATTAATTATGATACCTGAACAGGAGAAACTGCAGAGCTCATGGCAGACCTCGAGACCAGCTCTCAAAAGCCTGAAAGAGTCAGTTACCTTTGATCTAAAACCCTGTCATACTTCATGACAGTCGACGAGTGCCATGGTAAAACAGCACAGCTTCATGAGATCAACCTGCCATTTCCAAACCTGCTGTATATGAACCATGCATTTTAAGACTAGAGAACATGGAGTAATGCCTCTAAAACTCTCCGAGGCATAAACATAGAACTTAGGGCTGTTGGTATGGATTCCCTGCTGTTTCAAGGTAACCATTTTCAGTCTTTTGAGAAAGAACTCACAGACTTTTTTTTCAGCAGCATTTAAGATGTACTACTATTCCTTGTCATTCTCTCAATTCACATTACGGAGCAGACAAGAGTGTATCTATGATCTGAAGTCCAAGGTCAAAACAAACAGAGCATCTCTCGTAGCAAGACATCCTGGAGCCTGGTGAGAAATGTACTCCGTTGTTCGATGCTCTGCTCTACCCAGTGATGCAAATTATCAAGCAGGTAATTTGAATTTTGGTTAATGAATAGTCCAGAGAAAGGATCATAACCAGTTCTTTCAACCTTCAGAGGCCAAGATCTCAATCGATATGATGGTGGAGGCCAATTCAAATGTTCCTGAAGGCAGGTAACGGAAACAGAGGAGGCAGGAGGCGGGTTAGTTGTGAGCAGCAGAGAATCAACCAAGAGGATGCTGCTCTTGGGAAACACGTGTTCCTTTTCAGCACCTCTTATAATGAAAGTGGTCGCTACTCTGTTCTAGCTGACAGTTGTCATAAAGCAAAGCATCCTGGTTTTGCTTCACTTTTCAATTATTTTCCAAAGTCACAAATCAGGACTTGATTTAAAATTTCTAAATTTTTAAATGTTAGCAACTAATTAGTAGTAATAATAATAATACTATGTGAGATGAAGACCTGTAGCTGTGAGGCAGATTTGGCCCATCGGTGCCTGCTCATGACTTAGATCCCACGGCACTGGCTTCTGGGCAGTGCCAGCTGATACCAGGCTACCCGTAGTAGATGCTACAGTTTCAGGCAAATTCCTGTCTCTTCAACTTCAGTTTTACAAGATCTGATTTGACTGGTAACCTAGGAACACATGAAATAATAACAATAGCTGACATTTATGGAGCCCCTATCATATACATAACACTTAAACAGATTGATTGAGACAAAGCCTGCAAGGTGGGTATTTTTATTATCTCTATTTCACAGATGAGGAAACTGAGAAATTGAACTGGTGTATATTCTACTCAAGGCCACACTACTATCAAATAATAAAACTGGGTGCATAGCCAAATATTCAGTCTTCAGATTACACTAAATTACTATATGGAATAAAATACTCTGTCATTCATACAATTAGTACAAAGAGTACTATGTATGAGTATAAGATTTCTATTTATATTCTGAAGAATAAGTACTGGCTTTAAAAATTGCTACTAGGCTATAAAATAAAGTACATAGGAATAAAAGACTTATTTGGAAATATTAAAATCTATGGACTAGGTGATGCTTTGTGTTACTATAAGAACATGGACCCTTGTCAGTGTCACCTGAAGTAAATGGACTCTGTAAAAATGTTCAGATCCTTGGGCTTAGTAATCTACTTTGTTAATTTATTCTAGAAATAATTTAAAGGTAAACGAGATATCAGCTCAGAAGTGTAACCAGCATCCTATTTTTAAATAACAAACAAGTATACAAAAATAAATAACCAAATTGACTCAGGAGAATAAGAACTACCTTTGGCATACCAATATGCTGGAAGACTAATAAACACTAAAAGTTGAAGCCCTTATGATTACTCATAACAAAGAATATAGTTTATTTATGAAACAATAGGTTAATAAAGAGAAGGAAACAATTGTACTATATTTGAATTAGAGCCAGGTAAAAATACATGTAAATATAAGGTAGAAGAAAATGCAAATGTGACTATGGGATTATTTTGTAATGTTTACTTAACTGAATTAAGAAACAGCTTAGAAAAAAAAAATAAAGGACTTCCAACTGCTTTTACTAATACTGTTGTAGTAGCATTTATTATTTGTGGCAGTCAGATTTAATCCAATCAAAATTATGAAAGACACCAAGGAAACACTCAGCTTTGGAATTCCAGGACTATAGTTTGATATATTGTTTTAATTGAATTTTAGAGAGAGAGAGGAAGGGAGAGAGAAAGAGACAGAAACATCGATCTGTTTTTTGTATGTATCTTGACATGGAATCTAACTGGTAACCTTTGCACTTTGGGACGATGCTCTGTCAACAGGAGTTGGGAACCTTTTTGGCTGAGAGAGCCATAAACGCCACATATTTTAAAATGTAATTCCGTGAGAGCCATACAATATGTTTAACACTAAATACAAGTAAATGTGTGCATTTTATGTAAGACCAACATGTTTAAAGGACAATAAGTCTCTGAATTCTTTTTAATAACATTGTTATGCTGTTGCTAACCAATGATGAATAAAGTACTTATTAACATTAATGCGACTTCTGGTGCTGCATGGTTTTGCTGATGGCTTTGTAGTCTGGTTGATACCTGGTGAGGTTAAGCTTCATGCAGGCGTTGAGACTTCAATCCATTAAACATGATCATAGGTTGGTCTTAACATTCTTTAGATGTGAGAAAGACTGCTCACATACATACATAGAGGCAAACATTGTCAGTACAGCAATACTCACATGCTGCAGTGTGTGGTATGTGACAGGAAGTGCATTCCAAGTTTTCACAATCAGCTGGTCCGCGGGTTGAAGTTTTTTCATTTCTCCCCACTTGTGTTTGTTCGCCAACTCTGCTTGCTGTCGTGTAAGTCTTTCCAAATATGCATTCAGTGACTTGAACTTATTCACCCACATGTCTGAGGCCTTCAGGTCAGCAACTTGTAGCTCAAAATCTCTGACAGAGACACTGGGGATGTAACTCAGGTTGGCGCTGTCCATTACACACTTGTGTGGACGGGTGATGGACTTAAAAAGATGCATGCACTCACGAAATTCTCCAAAAACGCTCTTTGAATGACTGCAGGAGATTAGATGTGAAGCCTGCTAGCTGCTGGAGATCAAGATGTTGAGCAGGGTCACTTGCTGTGCATGCATCTTTAAACTCTCTCAGTTTTTCAAAGTGTAGTAAATGACCTGTTTCAATGTCAGCGAGGAAGAGTTCCAGGTTGTTTTCAAATGCAAACACTGCTTGTTAAAGGGATAAGACTGTATTTCCAATGCCTTGCATTTTCACATTGAGCTGGTTCAGATGTTCAGTCATGTCCACAAGATAGTAGAACTTCAGGAGCCACTCAGTATTAGCTAACTTAGGATGCTCGACATTTTTCATTTCAAGAAAAGTCCAGATTTTGCTCAGACAAGCTGCGAAAATGGCTGAGCACCTTCCCACTTGACAACCAATGCACATTGCTGGGCAGAAGCAGACCAGGATAATTATTCCCAACTTCATCCAGCAGTTTTTTAAACTGGAGATCATTTAAAGCTTGGGCAACAATAAAGTTGACTACCAGAATGACCAGCGACATCACCTCATGAAGCTGCTCGCCACACATCTGAGCACAAAGCTCCTCTTGATGTAGGATGCAGTGAAAACTTAGGATGGGTCTCTTTTCATGTTCACAAAGAAATGCTACGAATCCTTCGTTTTTACCCAACATGCATGGAGCACCATCAGTACACACCAAAATAAGTTTATCCATTGGAAGATTTTTTTCTTTAGCGAACTCAGTGAAAGACTTAAATAAATCCTCCTCTCTTGTTGTCTCTTTCATAGGTAAAACAGCAAGACTTTCCTCACATAGTGTGTCACCAACAGCATACTTTGCAATCACGCTGAACTGGGATAAATGGCTTACGTCTGTTGACTCATCCAAAGCGAGAGAAAAGAATGGTGCTGCATTTATGTCCTTGACTTGTGTTGCCTCAGTTTGATTTGCCACCATGATGGTACGATCGTGAACAATTCTTGCCAACAGAGGCATGTCTTTTATTTGTTTGATTATCTTGTCTTTATCTGAAAGGTCGTCAAAAAGTTCATTGGCAACATCAAGCATGAATGTTTTGGCATACTCCCTATCTGTGAATGGTTTTCCATTTCTCACAATTGCTAAAGCACCAGCAAAGCTAGCCGAATTCCAGTCACCTTGTTGGGTCCAAACACAGAATTGCTGCTGACTAGCTTGCACTCTGCACAGTAGCTTTGACATGCTTTTTTCCTGCTGTGCCCCACAGGATATTTTGATGCAAATGTAGTATGGCATGTGTCAAAGTGCCGCTTTATATTTGACCATTTCATCAATGCAATTTTATCATTGCATATTAGACACACTGCAGAACCTGCTCTCTCCACAAAGGCAAATTCCTCTGTCCATTCCTGCTGAAAAGTACTATACTCCTTATCTTATTTCTTTTAGCCATCTTCTTCATCAAAAGGGTTTCTGCAATTAGCTAGCTACTTGATTAAAAGGAGGGAAGTTTACTTCCTGACCTCACAATAACCCATGTACGTTACACATTATCCAATAAAAATTTGGTGTTGTCCCATTGGACAACTGTGATTGGCTCCAGCCTCTTGCAACCATGAACATGAGCGGTAGGAAATGAATGGATTGTAATACATGAGAATGTTTTATATTTTTAACGTTATTATTTTCTTTATTAAAGATTTGTCTGCAAGCCAGATGCAGCCATCAAAAGAGCCACATCTGGCTCACGGGCCATAGTTCCCAACCCCTGCTCTAACAAACTGAGCTATCCAGCCAGGGCTATAAGTTTAACATTTTTACTGTCCTTGTTGAGCATGAACTCTTAGTGTTCTGCACATTTCATGAAACAATTTTACAGAGTAGTGTTTTGCATACATGGACCCAGCTACATGGGAATAAACTGTCATCTGTGAATAACTATCATGAATATATATGTTAAAATGTATAGTTTCAAAGCAAGCCTCCATGTGGTTTTAAAGTAAATATACTTCATTTTAAGGACTTCACTCTTGTTATCCCCAGAATATGTAAAAGGTTTGTCCCTTCAACTTCTCCAGGCTCCTGCTCAAGTGCTCTGAGCACTTTATATAAAATAGTAATACCCCTTCACATCAGTACTCATTATATTATATAGTTAAATGTTTATGTTCTGCCTGTCTTTTCTAGATTGTAAACTCCATGAGGGTTGGAAATTTGTCCCTGTTACTCAGTGCTAAGTGCTCCACATATGGAATAGTACTTGGCCCTTAGAACAGTAATAGAATCTAACATTAATGCAGTACTTACTAGGTGCTAGGCACTCTTCTAGATGTTTTATTTATAATAAGTGATCTAATATACTTAAAGGCCCTATTATTCTTTTCATTTAAGAGATAAAGACCCTAATTCACTTAAAAGTTAAGTAATTTGTCCAAAATACTCTGATGGACTGACTCTAAATAGACTACCAACTATTTACACCACCTGGTAGATCTGATTTAATCCCTAGCCTTTGAGATTGGGCAAGACCTAGCCATTATTTTTAATAATATATGGCAAAGCTGATTATGTTAACTCATATTGTCACTTCTGCCTTGCCAGAGGACTCCCTACTGACTCTTTTTTACTTTGATTTAAGAAAATCACCATATGGAGAGGCCCACATGGCAATAAATTGAGGGGAGACTTTAGCTTATAGCCATCAAGAGGCTGAGGTCCTCAGTCCAACAACCTGGAAAAAACTGAATCCTACCAATAATCATATGAACTGAGAAGCAGATCCCTCCCCAGCTGATCCTTAGATAAGACCCTAGTCCTGGCCAATACTTTAATTGTATCCTTGGAGATACCTTAAAGAAGAGTACTCAGCTAAGCTTATCCCCAATACTTGACCCACAGAAACTATAAGATAATAAATGTGTTGCTGCAAGCTGCTAAATTTCTGGTAATCTGTTATATTACAAGAGATGATTAATGTAGTCACAAGTTTTAAAAATATATATATTCGAAAACAGGTATTCTAGAACCTACACTTTTAACCATTATACTATTTTGACACTCAATACATACGGTAAAATGAATGAATGGATAAATAGAGGAAGAGACATAATGATACCAAAGGCTTTATAAGCTTATGTTAAGAGACTACAATAACCTTGATCCTTAAAACTGCCAAAGACATTACCAGAAAAGAAAAATCAGCTACTCTACTTCATGAACATGATTACAAAAATTCTAAATATCACCAAAAGAAATCCAATAACTCATAAAAAGGTAAGAAATACATTATAAACAATTGGGTTCATTCCAGGAATCAAAGATTGATTTGTCAACTATAAATCAATTTTAACCACCACATTTACAAAATGGAGAATAATTGTATGATTATTTCAGTAGATACAAAAGAAGCATTTGATAAAATTATTCTTCTACTCATGATTTTTTTAAACCCTCTCAGTAAATTTGGAATAGGACAAAACCTTTCTCCATTAGTGATTTTTAAGAAAAGCCTCTTAGCAAAATTTAAATAGAAGAGTATCTATACAAAACTATAGGAACTATTATCCTTAATAGAATTTTGAAGGTTTTTCCTGCTTTGAGGAATAAGGCAAGGCTGTCCACTATCCTTCCTTTATTCATTATTTCATTAGAAATCCTAACCAGTGTTAAGGAATAAAAATTATGTAAGTTATAAGAAAGGAAGGAGTTATAAGAAAATGAAGAATTAAAATCCTCGTTATTGCCCTGGCCAGTTGGCTCAGCGGTGGAGCGTCGGCCTAACGTGCAGGAGTCCCGGGTTTGATTCCCGGCCAGGGCACACAGGAGAAGTGCTCATCTGCTTCTCCACCCCTCCCTCTCTCTTTCCTCTCTGTCTCTCTCTTCCCCTCTCACAGCCAAGGCTCCATTGGAGCAAAGATGGCCGGGGCACTGGGGATGGCTCTGTGGCCTCTGCCTCAGGTGCTAGAATGGCTCTGGTCGCAACAGAGCGAGGCCCCAGAGGGGCAGAACATCGCCCCCTGGTGGGCATGCCGGGTGGATCCCGGTCGGGCGCATGCGGGAGTCTGTCTGACTGCCTCCCGGTTTCCAGCTTTGGAAAAATGAAAAAAAAAAAATCCTCATTATTTGCAGATGACATATATATAAATATATAGAAAATCCTTAAAAATTTACGTAGAGACATTAGAATTAACAAGGTGATTTAGGAAAGTTCTGGATAAAAAGTACAGAAGTCAACTGCACTTTTATATATTAGCAAAAAGCAATTAGGAAAGGAAATTTAAAGTACTATGTATTTATAAAATTCAATATACATCAAATGCAGGATTAAATTTAACTTTAACATAGTTAGACTGTTATTCAAAAAATGATAAGCCTTACCCCAGTAAATATCTAATTGTACTCAGGCAACACCATTACTGGTAATTCGTTAGTAATTCTCTTAGAGATGTATACAGAAGCCATAACCAACATAACATGAAATAATAAAAATATATGCTCATTTATTTCTATGTTCTCAGTATCGTTAGCAGAGGCAGACAGTATTTAAAACTGTGGAAATAATGAAGGTTTTGCCTTTTTCCCTTCTACTTCTTTCAGTGGTAGTATGTATTGGTTGCCTAGGAAACTGTTACAGCTGGGGACAGAACTGGCTGTACTGTCGCCCTCAGTGGGGCAGAGATTTTAGAGGTAGCCTGTTGAATCTTGGCCCCAGTAGAAGGTCACCTAGGTAGCCCCACTTGGATCCCCAGTCACTCATTTCCAAGGAGTCAAGTTATATATATACATTTTGTTGTTAGCATTTTTTTCAGTTCAAAAGAAGTGAAGAGAATAATAACAGTAATGGGGGAGCAAAGATAGAACATGAGTTGTTCAAGGTGGGACTAAGATATCACAGGTGAGAGACTGCAGAATAATAATAAGATGAAAAGATACGTAAGTAAGCTTAGATACACTGTTGGCAGATGTTTTACTCACAAAAGCAACTTGGAAGCAATTAGGAAAGAAGAGGATTATTTAGCTACTATGTACTAGGAACTGAGCTATGTATTTTCTTTTTTGGTTCTTTTGCATCCATTACATCAGTTAAATCTCTCTATTGCTCTCTTGCTCTGACAATCCCACAAACACTTACTATCCTCATTTGAAGAATAGGTAGTGCAAAACTCAGAGAGGCTAAATAACTTTCTTACATTCACCTAAATTTTAAATAATGAAGTTGAAATGGAATCTCAATCAAGACCCATAAAAACCCACATCAGGCTCCTTCCAAAGCTGCTTTGCGACACAGACAGGGTAAAGGCAGGTAAAGGAGGCTCTAGTCCTAAAAAGACGTAAATCCAGATCTGGCTGATGTTCAGGAAATGAGAAGTGGGGCAGTTGTTAAACAAACAAACAAACGAAAAGAGGGCTAGAGGACAGTTCATAAACTATCTTGACAACCAAACGGGTAGCTGTTTTTAAATTCGATAACTTGGCTGTCAAATCGAGCAGTGGCAATGTGAGTAGCCTAAAATGACATGTGTTTGGGCATAAAATCTACACTTGTCTGCTAAGAATTATTTAAAAATTCATATAAAATAGCTCATTAGTCATTTTAATGTTGATACATGTTGACGTAATTATATATTGGATGTGTTGGGTTAAATAAACTCTATTATTAAAATGAATTTCATCTCATTATTTTTACTCATTTGTAAGGCGAGTACTGAAATATTAAAATTACATTTGTGGGCTCACATCATATCGCTATTGGTTATCAGTGGGAGACTATGTAAGCCAGGGGTCCCCAAACTACGGCCCGCGGGCCACATGCGGCCCCCTGAGGCCGTTTATCCGGCCCCCACCGCACTTCGGAAGGGGTACCTCTTTCATTGGTGGTCAGTGAGAGGAGCACATTGATCATCTCATTAGCCAAAAGCAAGTCCATTGTTCCCATTGAAATACTGGTCAGTTTGTTAATTTAAATTTACTTGTTCTTTATTTTAAATATTGTATTTGTTCCTTTTTTTTTTTTTTTTTTTTTTACTTTAAAATAAGATATGTGCAGTATGCATTGGGATTTGTTCATAGTTTTTTTTATAGTCCGGCCCTCCAATGGTCTGAGGGACAGTGAACTGGCCCCCTGTGTAAAAAGTTTGGGGACCCCTGAGTAAGGCATGGGGGGGAAAGACGGGCTGCGGCTCTTGCCTAACCCTTCTCCCCGTGTGCGCAGGTGCACGCGCGCACACACACACACACACACACACACAACCTCTCAGCCCTGTGTTATTATTTGTTTGTTTCTACTCCATGACTCCTTAGAAACAAGCACCCAGGACCCTCCTCCTCCTAGGGGTAAAAAAAAAAATCAGCTTTACTGAAAACTGTGAAATAAAAATAGTTTAAATAAACTCCATTGTGAGAAATAGAAATGGATTCATTCAGTACCTAGAAAGTGTTTATTTACACTTAAAAGCAAAAAAGGTACCCATGGAAATAATGATGGCTTTGTAAAAAAGAAAATCAGTATCCAAAGCCTCCAGAAAGAGCATTCAAGCAGGGCTCCAATTCATGGGATCACAGAGGGAACAGACTCAGCGGTCAGCTGGTGACTCACGCTTGCTTTGCCATATTATGTTTCAGCACCTTTGACCTTGATATTTCATCTAGCACCAGGAAATTACTCACTTCTGCATCAAAAGGACAACCACCATAAAGGAGCAGCCCTCCTAACCTGAGTGGCCTGAGCTAGCTTGCAAGAGTTACTACCAGGAAGAAGTAAACAACAAGCCCTTATCTGATTCTTGTTCAGGGTATGTCATTCTAGTTGTGCTTCAACATGTTAGTGTACATGATGTCTTTAGTCCAATAGATACATTTAATGAGCATCTATTTTCTCCCGTCTGGGTCAGCCCAGTGTGTTGTGGTGATTAGCGAATGGTACTGGACTGGACAACAGGAAACCTAGATTCTGGTTCTTGCTCTGCAACTAACAAGTTATACAACTTTGGGGAGTTGCCAACCTGTCCATACCTCATATCTCCTACATCATATAAAGAGCTTCTAAACTGATGGCTCTCAACTTTTATTTCTCTTCTAGCACACCTGAACGATATGAGACACTCCCTTTAGGAATAGTAAATCACTGCTAATGCCAAAAAAATCATGAGTACTGACTATTTCCAGCTGGGAAGACACAAAAGCCCAGGCTACCAAAACCTCGAGGTATTTGGGAAATCTGACTCACTTTTAGAACCTTAGAGACTATCTTGTCTCTATGAATTTTCTGGTTTATAAGGATGAAAGAAAGCTCTACATTTGTATCAACTAGATTATTTCAAGACAACTTATCCCTTCCTCTTCTTTCTTACTCTCATTCCTCCATTCAAAATCACCATACTTGGAGGCTGCTTTCTGATGGATGTTAATTTGAATAGATCACTGAGGACACTATGCTCCCATGAACAGAAACTCATTAAGCCAACTCAGTCTACAATTTTTGAACTGCCCAGAAAATGTTTTTGATCAGATAAGATGCTGGAACATTGTGTTTTCTCCCCAAATATGCCCTGCTCCTCAGTTACCCTTAAACCTGACCCATCAGGGAAAAAAATGGAATAGGTTATGTTTTTCATAACATATACTCACACTGTAAGTACCGTACTCTATATTTTTTAATTAAAAAAATTTCCATTGATTTAAAAGAAAAAGAAAGGGCGAGAGAAAGAGGGATGGGGAGAAAAGGAGAGAGAGAGAGAAGCATCAACTCATTGCTCCACTTAGTTGTTCCATTTAGTTGTGCACTCATTAGTTGCTTCTTATATGAATCCTGACCAGGGATCAAACCCGTGACCATGGTGCACCAGGATGATGCTCTATCCACTGAGCAACCTGGCCAGAATGACCCCACTCTATTTTTTAAGATACTATGTACCCCTAAGTCACTTTGTAATTTTAAATAAGTTCACTCAGCATTTTCTAAGCACCTTTTCTATATAAGATTTTGGAAGAATATAATGACAGATTATGAAAAGTGCTAATAGAAGTGCTAATAGGAAAGTTCAATTTCACTCAAAATGGCAGAAATTTGGAATTTATACTTACCCTACATATCTTAGTTCATAGCAAGTTCTTGATTTTTAGGTGAATGGCTAAGATACAAAATTTCTTATATTTTAATAGAGTCCTTTGTAAGGAAGGTTAATAAAAGTGTAATACATTTCAATTGTGAAAAAGCCCAGCCTGAAGCCTGATTGCTTCTCAAATAAAAAGATAATCTAAGAAGATCAGATTTGCATTGTGGAAGGAATTGTCTTAAGTAATTTACATTGTATAAATAAAGAGTGTTTATTGCTAGGTGGGACTATCAGAGAAAACAATAAAATAAAATGTTCTGTCTTTATTGTTTTTAGGAATTGGTATTTGGCTTGGTTTCCGGAAAGCAGGTAGGATTTGTAAAATAAATGCAAAAGAGGACTATTTCCATAGAAGGAAATGACATCAGCAAAGTAATCGGAAAGGAGAGGGCAGGATTGCAAGAGAGTTTATAGACTGGGTTGCTGGGACAGAGAGGTCCAGGTGAGGTGGAAAAGCTGGTAAGGAAGAAAGAGTTATTAATATACAAAAAATAAAGAAACCTCATTTAAAATGGAGTTGGGAAGCCCTGAAGAGAGAATGCTTACACACGCATCACTAGCTGCAACCCACCCAACAAGCAGAAAGAAGAAATCATTCTTTTGACAGATGTAATGCTAGTGGCCATGGCCAGACAGGTTCACATTAGATTTGGGCAGATGGCAGAGGAACTGCAGAGCTGGAAAGCATTGGGTCATTCCCATTTATTAGATTTTTGTAAAAGTGGGAGAACAAACAGGGGAAAAACCTCTTCTCGTGGTGGCAGGCGAGTGATCAGGAAAATAGGTCCTCACAGTGGCAGGCAAGCAATCTGCGCCAAGCCTTATTTAGGACACACACACACACACACACACACACACACACACACACACACGGTTCTGTCACATGCTTATGTGCTAATCATACAAAGCGCAAGCGAGTAAGCCTAACGCTGCTGTTTTCCCAACAGCAGAGGAAGACGTTTTACACAGAGAAATTCATCTCTAGATTTTAAGAAAAGGAAGGATGGTCGCTCTGGGCCTCAACAAAAATGTATTAACCACTGTTTGCAGCCAATGAAAACCTGACATAACTTGGAACTCTTGTTCTTCCCCAATGAACTTTTGTTTAGAACAACCTTGCTCCCCGCCCCAAGTTTCTCCTAAAGCCTGACAGAAGCCAACTTTCCCTTAGTTACTTCAGACTTGCCTATGTTTTGCCATAGCTTGATTGTCCCAAATTGCAATTCTGTTATTTCCAGATAAACTCATTTTACTGATAAAACAACTGGCTATTTTATTTTTGAGGTTGACATTACAAACTGTATCTTTGAGGGCCCTGAATGCCAACTGAAGATAATTGATTTTATAATGAAGACGATGCATTTTTCTGATTAGAAGAATGTCAATTCCTCACTAGTCTCAAAATGCTGAGTTAACAACTGTATTGAGTTAATCACATATTAGGGCATAGCAAAATAGTTCTTATTTTAGAATTGATAGAAACCTTGAGTTCTTCTTCCACTTCTCGTGAGCGCGTGCGCACACACACACACACACCATTGTTTGGTTTAGATGGCAACAGAGAAATTAGAAAAAGCAAGGACATTTAAAAGGATAAAATGTATGAAAACAAGGATATAGACAAAACATGAGGGAATAATTGTTTCTATTACTAGAAAGACTCTCATCCACTTCTTCCTTGGAGCTAGTAGTTAAGAATAGAGAATGAAACAGGAAAACGGTGACCTTTCAGCCCCTGAGCATCATAAGAGATGTTCCCCTGGCAGCTTTTGTGCCTCTGTGTGTTCAGTCCCTCCCTCTGTACTTCCACGGATCTCTTCAAAGGAAAACAATATGACAAAAAGTACACTTTTTGGCTACTAAGCTGTCTTTAAGTTGAGTCAGCCTGTTCTCAAAAACACTCTCTTGCTCCTTTTGGAATTTTAATGTTCTCTTTTTAAGTCCTTTTACTGTTAGAAGAGATAAGATTTCACAAGCTAATTGAAGATGTGCAGCAAAACTAAGTTACAGCCTCCCTTGTTGAAATTCTTGGGGCTGAAAATATATTTTTTTAGCTCTTCTGAAAACATGAAGAAAAAGAGCCTTAGTCACTAATTGGAGCTACTAAAAGGAAAGATTCGCCTAGTAAAGTATATCAGTAGTCTCTCACTGGTTTTCTTAAATGACGAATTAATGAATTTTAAATTTGCCAATCAATTGCTGCATTATGGGCTATTTAGTGGAGCAGTGGACCAGAATGTAAAACACCTGGAATACAACTCTTAGCTTACTTATTGATTTTTTTTGTACACTTAGATAAGTGTTTTTACTTTTATAAATTACAAGGCTTAATAAAATGAAGGAAAATTACCACCTATTTCTTCTTACAATAATGAGAGATTTGATTCAGAATCTGAAAAATAATCTAACACATTTTGGAGAAAGCTTCCATACTGGTGATGAAAAAAATGACTTCATGATCCTATTTAAATATGTAGGGTTAAGACTCAAATGGTTGTATAGCACCAATACACACAAACTTTTAAAAAGCGTGTCTTGGTTCTATGAACCTGAAGACTAAGAAGAACCTCCAGTTTGTTTACACAGATTTCCATGTTTTAATTTAGCAGAGATAGAATGTAGACATAACTGCATTTATAAATTGCTGTATTTTTCAGGTGTATTAATGCATGCAGAGGAGTAGATAAGCTGAAGTTTGACAGGCTATAGAGTAGCTGTCTCTATGAAGAACAGTCCACAGGTGACTTCACAGTGACATCATTTTTTGTATTTTTCCGAAGCTGTAAACGGGGAGGCAGGCAGACAGACTCCCGCATGCGCCCAACCGGGATCCACCTGGCATGCCCACCAGAGGGCGATGCTCTGCCCATCTTGGGGCGTCGCTCTGCCACAATCAGAGCCATTCTAGCACCTGAGGCAGAGGCCACAGAGCCAGCCTCACGCCCAGGCAAACTTTGCTCCAGTGGAGCCTTGGCTGCGGGAGGAGAAGAGAGAGACAGAGAGGAAGGAGAGGGGGAGGGGTGGAGAAGTAGATGAGCACTTCTCCTGTGTGCCTTGGCTGAGAATCGAACCTGGGACTCCTGCACGCCAGGCCAATGCTCTACCACTGAGCCAACCGGCCAGGGCCGTGACATCCTTTTATAGAGACCAATCTCACCATAGACTCTGCTTATAGAACGCTCTTTAAAATCCAAATGAATTCTAGAAAAAATAAACTGGTGGTTTATTGAATATCTACTTCTCGGTGACTGCAAACAGATACATGCTTGTATGCATGTACTGTAAGGAAAAGAACTGGAAGACCAAGAGTTTCCAAACAAAACTGCCAAGTTCACAGTTGTTCAGTGTCAGGCTGACATTGAGCTTATTTTAGTGGCAATGATTGAGAAATCAGAGCAGGAAAAGAAAATGGGAATAAAAAGTAAAAAGGCTTCAAAAAGGTGACAGGAAATAAAATATTACCTTGTGTAAAAGCAAACTCTAATAACTGGAACCAAAGAATATAAAACGATCTTTTTCCTTAACTATAAATGAAGCCATCTGCCAAGATCCAGGGCTTGAGTGACAGAAACATTTTAGACAAAGACGCAGAAAAAGAAATGTTTTCTTATTTAGTCTTTTTCAACAGTTATTTTTTTATAAACAGTGATGGTGGGGGAAAAAAAGATGTAGTGAAGGCCTGTGGTAGTGCAGTAGATGGAGCATCAACCTGGATCGCTGAGGTCACTGGTTAGCAACCCTGGGCTTGCCTGGTCAAAGCACAGACGACAAGCAATCGATGAACAACTAAAGTAAAATGATGTAGTGTAAAGCTGTATTGCTTGGAAATGAGATTACTTGGGAATAAGGTGACCCTGTGGGAGGAAAACTGGTAAGACTCTCTATATAATGGATTAGATCAGGTACCTAAGAGAACAACTGAGGAATATCTTAAGATAGTGCTCTTCCCACTTGATTGTGTATTTGAATCACCATGGAATTTGACTAACCTGCCAATTCAAATTCAGTACAACAGAGTTTGGGCTAAATTTCTGCAGTTCCTACAAGCTCTCAGGTGATCCCAAAACTCAAAAGCCTACCACCACACTTTATTAAAAACAAGCAGGAGCAATTAACAGTTGGATGAGTCAGCCCTAATAAATTAACCTAATTATTGGTTCTGAATAGTAGGATTTCCCCATTGTGAAGATGGCTATATCAGAGTTGAGAGCTATAACCATTACAATTATTAGAATATCCTTTCACTTGACTGAAGTCTATTCAACTGCCTTTTGATGATAATTTGATTTCTTGTGTAATATTTCTTCTAAAGATAATTGTGTTGACTAGTCAACACAATTCCTGATGGCGTGGGGGAAAAAATAGGCTTTGCATCAAGGAGAATGAACTCTTCGATGTGCATGCAGTTCGTGATGATGAGTAGAAGGAACGTGAGAAGCGGGGAGATGATGATGATGACAGAAGACATCTAATTAACTATGTGCTTATTTTGTGCTAGGTACTATGCTTAGTGCTTTATACACATTACATCAATCTTATGAGTTGATACTATTATCCCTGTATTACAGATGACAAAAGCTAAGGTAACAGTGCCAGTAGGGGTCTGGGTGAGACTGAAACCCTGGCTATTTGACTCCAAATCAATGCTCTTTGCCAATATACATATCCTAGTATGTGAAGAACTTTTCATTATAACTGCTACTAAAGTAAGCACTCCATAAATAATAATTATATGCTCTACTTTTTATATATGGCTTATATTATTAGTTTATATTTGAGTCTTTTGTGTCTTTGGTTACCATGAGTCAGACTCCATGAACCTTATAAACTGATTCTTGAAACTGGTAAAACTGAGGACTAAATTTCTAGTGGTGGTAAAGCTGCCCCAGTCTAGCTGAGCAGTTACTTTTTAAAAATCAATACAGAGAAGTCAAACATTTCTCAAACATTTAAACCAAAGAATTACTTTCTCCTATCTATCTATAAGCCTTTTCTTGAAACTTTTTAATATAAATCTATCCATTTTGAGGTTCGCTGAGTATTCTCTCTATGAAAACCATTTAAGCTTCCCCTTCACTGTAATTTCAAAATTGCTAAGGTCCTATTTCTAATGCATACATCCAGTATGTGAATGAGTTTAATGAACAGTATGCACTGCCAATGATATAAAGCACACAGATTTTAGCAGGTGTTGGAAAAGATCAAGCATAAACAACAAATTAGCAAAGATATCATTTCATCAATGTCAATGCCCGTGGCCTTCTATGGTGTAATGTCTTTCAAGGATATTGTGTGCAAAGCCACATATTTGGAAATCAAAGACTAGGAGTAACCAAATGTTTCCTCCCATTTACCAGCGTACTTAAGACCATCCTGAGACAGCAGTCAGGATAAATGGTCAGTCATGAGAGGCAAAGCTGAAAGTAAATATCCAGGTTTGAGTAAATGGAACAGAATATAGAGAAACTAGCTAAGAAGAAGATTCAGTGTGGATATTATTTTTCCCTCAGTTATTTAACCCAAAACTTCAGTGACTTTAATTTTTGTACTAAAAAGGTAAGAGAATGTCCTGCCTGTTTGTGATCCAGCCTAGGAACAGAAGTCGGTACTTTTCTATCATTCTTCAAATCAAATGCATCTTTTTTATTTAGCATTTTTAAAGAAATCTTTTTCTCAAATTTTGGTTTGTACAGAATATGACTATACAACTTATTTTGATTATATTTTATTTAGAATGTGAATTCTCATATTCTAGAGAAATAAGGTACTTTTAAAGTAAAGTGCTGTGCCTTTGCTTATGCAAAAAGACATACATTTTTGTGGTCAGGACTGACCAGCAGAGGGCTTCACATGAAATTGATAAATGGGAACACAGGGTTCACACCTTGACCTTTTCTAATGTGGGGAGTGGTGGTGAAAAGACCCATAACGCCAACCACCGTCACCCTTAAGCCTTCTAACAGTAGAACAAGAACACTCATTTCTGTTGATGATTTGAATGAATAAGGAGCAGCTGTAGCTACTCAACAAAATGATAATATCTAAACTGAACTCACTAAAATTCCTGGGTTGTTTCCTGGTATTATCTGACACCTCTGTTCAGTTCCACCTGTTTCACTTCCCCCTTCTTGCTCTTTTTATATCTATATTTTTTCCTTTTCAATATAGTTGACATGTCAGTGAAGAAATTGGATCAGCTGGCATCCACATCTTCATGACATCAATATCAAAGTATCTTTACTCTTAACGAATTCAATCAGAAATGAAAAAGGAGAGTCGTGAGAGCAGTAAAATTGACCAGGGCAGGTAGTCTAAAAGAGGCCATGCATGTTTATCAATACAGATATTTCAAAAAAAATTTTTTTAGTCAATCTACTTTTGATGGAGTATGAGAAAAAATTTTGACCAGAATTTTACTACCCTTGAAAAACCTTATATATTACTTATTTTATTTTTTATTTATTTATTTTTATTCAGTGAGAGGAGGGAAGGCAGAGACAGACTTCCACATGTGCCCCAACAGAGATCCACCCGGAAAGCCCACTAGGGGGTGATGCTCTGCCCATCTGGGGTATTGCTCTGTTGCTCAGCAACTGAGCTCTTCTTAGTGCCTGAGGCAGAGGCCATGGAGCCATCCTCAGCATCCAGGGCCATTTTGCTCCAATTGAGCCATGCCTGCAGGTAGGGGAAGAGAGTGAGAAAGGAGCAAGAATAGGGAGGGGTGGAGAAGCAGATGGGCACATCTTTTGTGTGCCCTGACCAGGAATCAAACCCAGGATATCCACATGGCAGGCTGACACTCTACCACTGAACCAACTGATTAGGGCCAATATCTTATATTTTAATCTCTTAAATATACCTGATGGAGTATTTGGGGCAAGGCATCTATATCTTTGTTTTTAAAGATTTTACTTATTGATTTTTATAAAGAGGAGAGAGAGGAGATGGGGAGAAGCAGGAAGCATCAACTCATAGTTACTTCCCATATGTGCCTTGGCTGGGCAAACCTGAGGTTTTGAACTGGTCACCTTAGCTTTACAGGTTAATGTTTTATCCATTGTGCCACTACAAATCAAGCGAGACCTGAAAAAACACCTTAGGTAATTCTGAGAGGCAACAAAGAGAACTACTGCTGTGTTTTCCTCCATGAATTTATTTTTCTAATGCCATCATAATAATATCTAAAGATTGATCTTCAAAGAAGATTCATATAAAAGTTTAAAAAGATGCCAAGATAAATATCAGAAAATTTCATTTTCCTTAAAAAGATATAAATTGTTGACCATATTAAAATATTTAAAATACTTTTTCATATTGCTTTTGGTTGCCTGCAATGTTCAGAATTTGATTCTACTTCACATTTATATGACCATTGCATTTAATAATTTTTATTTTGTCATTTATTCTTTAATGACATTTCAGCTACATAAACCCAAAATTAATCACGTAAACTTTTAACACTTGGTTAAATAGGTCTAAGATTTTTAAATAATGCTATATTTTCAGAAAAAAAAATTAGCTTACACAAAATATACTAGGGAAAACTAAAGTAATATAGTTTACATAGGTTGATTAGAATCAATGAAATCATGTTAGAAATAAGCTTTGAAGGTGAAAGTCATAAAGATCTAATATAGATAATAACATACAGTGTTTCTTCTTGTACTTTTGTTTATGCAGTGATAGGTCAGAGAGTCTGCCTCAGTAACAGCCAACAGTGGCCAGTATTGAGAAATTTTGTATTTCCAAAGTAACTGGATGATCGCTATCATGCATCAGATGGGTGATTAGACTAGCCAACCTTTAACCATTTCTAATTCAGAGATCACAAGAAAAAATTCCTAAATTTTCACCATGGAACTGAGGTCTCTCAACAACTTTATGAATAAAGTTTCAAATACCTCTTACTACTAATTTATTGTGTGACTTAGACTACTCAGAGGCTGGAGTGATTCTAGGTCACTATTTAACTAATTTAAGTTGGGGAGGGCTTTAGTGTGTGTGTATGTGCGTGTGTACATGTGACAGTCAAGTTGCACATGGTCAGGAGCTAAAAGAGCAAAACAACTATGACTAATACAGAGTGGGTAAAATAATAGTGACCATACTATTAAAACCAAGTTTAAAGAGATAATATACATAAAACCCTTATAGCAGTTGAATAGTACATAGAAAGGGCTAAATAAATTTGAATGAAGATAGTGGTAATACTGGTTGTATATAATTATTACTATCCTACCAACAGAATTGTACACTGTGGGCTTTCTAGCTATATTGTTTATATTCAGAGATGATGCTCCAGGCCCTCTGCACACTTTAAACTATTTCTTTTTGAAGTAGCTGGTTGAGCCCCCCACTTATTCTTGCTCAGTCCCTATGTTTTGGACCCAGCTATACATTTCAAGACACACTGTGGCAGAAGCACTTGTCTTCCTTTCAAAGAAAACAGTGCATCTTAGCAAGAATTATCACTGCATCATTATTCATGGTGGCCAAGACATGGAAACAACTGAAGTGTCCCTTGTATTTGATTAGATAAAGGAGATGTGACACATATATACAATAGGATACTACTGAACTATTAAAAAAGATGAAGCGCTGCCACATGAGACAACATGGGTATACCTTGAGAATATCATGCTAAGTGAAATAAGTCAAACAGAAAAAGTCAAGAACCATATGTTTTGACTCATGTGTATGATATAAACCAGAAAGAAACAAATGAACAGAAAAGAGAAACAAACGAAAACTCATAGACACAGACAAGAGTATGATCCATTACCGGAGGGAAAGGGGAGAGGGGATAGTAAAGGATACAGGGGGTCGAGTGTATGATGAAAAAAGGAGATTTGACTTTGAGTGTTGGGCACACAATGCAACATACAGATGTTGTCTCATACAATTGTACATTTGAAAGCTATTTAATTTTATTAATCAATGTCACTCCAATAAATTTAATAAAAATAAAAACTTTAAAAGGAGCTAGAGAGATATAACCATTAACCGTTTTTAATTCTAGGGCTATCTTAAACTATATTTTTAATTTAAAATATTAGATATTTTTACTAAAACAGAATTAGACTTTTTTTCTTTTCAGAGACAGAGAGTTAGATAGGGACAGACAGACAGGAACAGAGAGAGAGGAGAAGCATCAATTATCAGTTTTTTGTTGCGACATCTTGGTTGTTCATTGATTGCTTTCTCATATGTGCCTTGACCATGGGCCTTCAGCAGACTGAGTAACCCCTTGCTCAAGCCAGCAGCCAGCAACCTTGGGTCCAAGCTGGTGAGTTTTGCTCAAACCAGATGAGCCCATGCTCAATCTGGCGACCTCGGGGTCTAGAACCTAGGTCCTCCGCATCTCAGTCTGACACTCTATCCACTGCGCCACTGCCTGGTCAGGCTAGAATTAGACTTTAAAAGGATTTTACTTGGAGAGAGAAATAGGCTTAGAATAATGCCATGCATACTAATTTCAAATGAATCCTTTAGTCATTTTAAAAGGCACAGCGCAAATCTTTCAAAAGATCATAAATAAAATATCCTGGCTTCTTTGCAAAGTCAAGTGGAATGGTAGGAAGTATCCATATAAATTTACAGATGTTTCACCAGATTTAAATTAAACTTCTAAAAGCTAAATCACATTTCCATACAGAGGAAAAGCCTTTGAAATGTCTCAATAAAGAATACTTTGTTACTAAAACAAGAATTGAAATTTTACTAGAATCACAAACTCATTTATCAAAGCTGTCCCGAAACAATATATTTAAAAACCTGCCTGACCAGGTGGTGGCGCAGTGGATAGAGTATTGGATTGAGATGCATAGGACCCAGGTTCGAGACCACGAGGTTGCCAGCTTGAGTGCGAGTTCATCTGGTTTGAGCAAGGCTCACCAGCTTGAACCCAAGGTCGCCAGCTTGAGCAAGGGGTTACTCGGTCTGCTGTAGCCCCAAGGTCAAGGCACATATGAGAAATCAATCAATGAACAACTAAAGTGCCACAATGAAAAACTGATGCTTCTCATCTCTCTCCCTTCCTGTCTGTCTGTCCCTATCTGTCCTTCTTTCTGACTCTTTCTCTCTGTCACTGTCAAAACAAAACAAAACAAAAATATATTTAAAAACCTGAGAATGCGCCCTGGCCGGTTGGCTCAGCGGTAGAGCGTCAGCCTAGCATGCGGAGGACCTGGGTTCAATTCCCAGCCAGGGCACACAAGAGAAGCGCCCATTTGCTTCTCCACCCCTCCGCCACACCTTCCTCTCTGTCTCTCTCTTCCCCTCCTGCAGCCAAGGCTCCATTGGAGCAAAAATGGCCCGGGCGCTGGGGATGGCTCTGTGGCCTCTGCCTCAGGCGCTAGAGTGGCTCTCGTCGCAACATGGCGACGCCCAGGATGGGCAGAGCATCGCCCCCTGGTGGGCAGAGCTTCGCCCCATGGTGGGCGTGCCGGGTTGATCCCGGTCGGGCGCATGCGGGAGTCTGTCTGACTGTCTCTCCCTGTTTCCAGCTTCAGAAAAATGCACAAAAAACAAACAAACAAAAAAAACAAACAAACAAAAACCTGAGAATGCTTCAGTCTCTTACACACAATAGGGGACAATTTGCATACAATCTTCACAATCCTCTCAAATATTTTAAATCATCTTCAGATTACTTATAATACCTAATACAATGTAAATATTATGTAAATAGTTGTTACACTGTATTATTTATGGAGTAATAACAAGGAAAAAAATCTGCACATGTTCACTACAGAGGCAACCATTGCAGGCTTAACTATACATACACAGTACATGTCAGCAACAACATTCCTTTTTTTCAAATATTTTCAGTCTGTGGTTGCCTGCATTCAAGGATTCAGAACCCAAGGATATGAAGGGCTGACGGTATGTTATACCATTATGATACACATTGGAAGCCCACATCCATAGTGAACAAGAGTCTACGACAGTATTTCTAAGTATCTGATTTAGTCTTCAAAGGCTAGAACAAATTTCAACTCTACCATCCAGAAAACCTTTCATGACCCTAAGAGATTATCTCTTCTCTGGGTTCATATCACCTTCCAGTGATGACTTGTAAAATGACTATCCATGCCCCTCCTCTCTGTATCTTATTCTATCAGACCATTAACTCTTTGAAAGCAGGGGTCATATCTTCTTTATTACTTAAGTATCCGGAGTGATAGTTTTTTATTTCTACCTTGCTAGTTATGGCAGACTGTACTTTCCAAAGACAGCTTCAGCAATATATCTCCCAGTCCAATGCTATCATTACGTGTGACATTGACATTCCTTCAGAGAGTGTCATATCTTGACCTTTAAGAGATGTGTCTAGGTCTACTCCTGTTCCCACCCACCCTTAACCTAAGTGGACATTAGACATTGCCCCAATCAGTAGAATATGAAAGACGTCACATATGGGACTTCTGATACTAAGGCATAAAAGGCATTGTTTTGATCTCTTAGACTGCTCTCTGAATAAGAGGTGTGATAAAAAGACACCCGCAACCCACAGACAACAGCAACAGTTTGGCCCATGAGTCAGCTACCATGGAAATGGATTCTCCAACCTTAGTCTAGTCTTCAGATAATTGTTGGCCCAGACAACACCTTGCTGCAATCTCATGACCTCACCTGCTGAGCCCTTTACAGATTCTTGACCCAAAGAAACCAAAAAAAATAATAAATTATTTATGTCATTTAAGCCACTAAGTTTTGGGATAATTAGTTATAAAGCAATGAATAATGGATACAGCAGTATAACTTTTAAAAATAAAATCTAAGAATGCTTAATATACAAAGTAAATTTCTTGAACACTGCTGGAAACCATAAAGCATTTAGCAAAGGTCCTTGCAAATAGCATAGATTACATTTTCTGTCCAAATATTAAAGCACGTTTCAAGAATTTTGAAAGCTTTTCATTTTGTTGTCATTCAAGTACCTTACTTTCAGATAGATTTCTGGGCTTAGAAAAAACACTCTTAGGGCTACTGTGTGTCAGAGTAGAAAGTACATGGTGAGACATTTTCCACATTAAAATTATGGTGAAAGAATATAAAAGAAAAATAATTCTAATGCCCATGAGATATGACCACTAACAACTATTTCTGGCATAAAGCAAAACATATAAGGCTTCATACTTTATTCTTTTGAACAGCAAATATCTGTAAAGTGGAGAAAGAGGTTTTTATTTATAAGGTAACCATAAAGGGTTTTACAGAAAAAAATCAATAACAGTTCTCTCAACTGAAGGTCTGTTATTGACACGGGGTCGACAGGTGGAGGGGTCTTGCCAAAAGGTTTCTGAGAACAGTGTAATTGGTTGCTGCCCCGTGCTTATGTGTCTAAGTTTTCATTGAGAAGATAGTGCTATTTCCAACAGAAGATGAGAGAGCTAAAATAGAAGCTGCTTCCCCTCACTAGGAAGTCAAGCAGGGTTAAACTATTCAATAAGACTTCCTTGGCTATGGACTCTATAGGGAGATTCACTTTAACTCAAAGGGTATAGATCCTTTTGATAATCATCAGAAAAAGACTGCTATAACCTAAAAAAGTTGCTTGTCTATCTGCCATGACTCAGAGACCTTTATCTCCTTCTACACCCTCCCATCAGTCATGTGTAGTATCTGGGTCCATTAAACTGCTTGCTAAAAGCCATTTTAATAGAGCAGGCTAGTTCAATTCAGTAAAAAATTATCTGGTTCCTGCCACTTCTATGCGCTTGTACTACATCCTGGGCCACCACAATTATTAAAATAGTCTCTTCCTTTAACGAACATTGTGGAGAGTGTACCATGCACTAGGTGCAATGGGAACAGTGATGAATAAGAATAAGGGCTCTTGACTTTAAGAAATGTGTAGCCTAAGGCCCTGGCCAGTTGGCTCAGCGGTAGAGCGTCGGCCTGGCATGCGGGGGACCCGGGTTCGATTCCCGGCCAGGGCACATAGGAGAAGCACCCATTTGCTTCTCCACCCCCACCCCCTCCTTCCTCTCTGTCTCTCTCTTCCCCTCCCGCAGCCAAGGCTCCATTGGAGCAAAGATGGCCCGGGCGCTGGGGATGGCTCCTTGGCCTCTGCCCCAGGCGCTAGAGTGGCTCTGGTCGCGGCAGAGCGACCCCCCGGAGGAGCAAAGCATCGCCCCCTGGTGGGCAGAGCGTCGCCCCTGGTGGGCATGCCGGGTGGATCCCGGTCGGGCGCATGCGGGAGTCTGTCTGACTGTCTCTCCCAGTTTCCAGCTTCAGAAAAAAAAGAAAAGAAAAAATAAAATAAAAATAAAGAAATGTGTAGCCTAATAGATCAGACAGATGTGCCCACAGAAATTTCCAACTATAATGCAATAGTGCAGTGATGGAGGTATGCACTCAAGCAGTTGGAATCCTGGAAATTGCCTCTTGGCTCAGCTGGCTAGAGATAGATGTTATAAAGAGTAAATAAAGGTCACCTAGGGGAGAGAGACAGCTAACCCTGTATCTGAAATGTATAGTGAAAAACAGAAATAGAGATACAGGTACAAGACATGGGAATTGACCAGGGAATTGGGGAGGGAACTGTCAAGAGAAGCAACAACTGAGGAAACCTGAGTTAGACTTTAAAGTAGAGGGAGTCGTTCACCAGGCAGAAGAGGCAGAAGAGAGTGGAGGATGAAGAACATTTGGGGGAAGGAGCAGAAAAACAAAAGCACAAAGGCGTGAAAATACAGATATTTTAGTACAGAGTATTCAGAATACCATGAGGAGTTTAGAGCTGATAGTTCTGATGAATGACTTATTCTGCTTGTACATACCCTTTCATGGACACTCTTTGAGTGAAAAATGTAAAGCTGGTTTTCTATATTGGATCTCAGATTTTTCTCCCTGCAAGTGGATGTTATATACAATTGTTTGACCCAGAACAGTGACACTACAAACTGCTTCCCAAGAAGAATGAGAAAGAGGAGGAGGAGGAGGAGGAGGAGGAGGAGGAGGAGGAGAAGGAGAAGGAGGAGAAGGAGGAGGAGAAGGAGAAAGAGGGAGAGGGGGAGAGAAACAGAATAAAGATTGCTCTATAGTATTTTTACTAACCATTCTGGTTCACCTACATTTTCTTACTAAAATCCTTTCTTATTCTTTACAATGATCTTTGCCTCCAACACAGCAGCAAAGCTTTAAAATAAAACTCTGGAGGTATGCCGTGTGCAGCTTCTGCCTAATAAGCCAAATTTTATCATTGGAGGAAAAGTGTTCTTGTCATAACAAATACAGAAATAAAAAAATGTGGAGGTTTAGCAGTATTGGTTTATATAAATAAACACTAATATTAGGAATGCTATAGCTCAAGTTTTCCTCACCCTTTTCCCTAAAGAAAGAATCTGCAAGTCTCTCACTGTGAAAACATGGGTGTCAAGAAAATCCCATTCACAACATGAATATAATGGTGGCATTCACATTCCTGTCTACTACCACCACTAGAAATACTTGTACAGATGACATCCACCAAAACTCAACACCCAAATCAGTAAAACTCTAAGCAATATCTATTTTATAACTAATTGGCTAACCTTTAAAAAAATTCAGGACCAAGTTTCACTTTTCCAACTTCTACAAGACAGTCTTCCTGGAAAGAAATTATTCTGAGATAGGGCGGGACTGTCCAACTGTCTATTTCATCAGGCTGGTTCGATCTTCACTGAGCCTATTAGTTTTCTTTTCAAAAAGGAGGGAAAAGCGACAACAGAAGATTTTCTCTGATTAATGTTTAAACAGTGATTTAATTTTGGTCTCCAGGAAAAGAAACGCAGAACACAAAGGATGTTTCTATTTAGAACTGACAGAACAATTGTAGGCAGGTCACCATATATGCAACTGATTCTCCTTTCTCTTCTGCAAAGTTTGGAAAATCATCCTTTATGAGTGTCTGAGGGAATTAAAAAGCATGACGAGCCCTGGCCGGTTAGCTCGGTGGTAGAGCATCGGCCTGGCATGAAGAAGTCCCGGGTTCGATTTCTGGCCAGGGCACACAGGAGAAGCGCCCATCTGCTTCTCCACCCCTCCCCCTCTCCTTCTTCTCTGTCTCTCTCTTCCCCTCCCGCAGCCGAGGCTCCATTGGAGCAAAGATGGCCCAGGCACTGGGGATGGCTCCTTGGCCTCTGCCCCAGGCGCTGGAGTGGCTCTGGTCGCGGCAGAGCAACCCCCCCGGAGGGGCAGAGCATCGCCCCCTGGTGGGCAGAGCGTCGCCCCCTGGTGGGCGTGCCGGGTAGATCCCGGTCGGGCGCATGCGGGAGTCTGTCTGACTGTCTCTCCCCGTTTCTAGCTTCAGAAAAATACAAAAAAAGAAAAAAGAAAAAAAGCATGACGAGTCACTTCAAATTTCCAGGGTGTCTTTAAAGAATGTAAATAAAACTAAAAGATTGAGAAACTCTGAAATTTCATATTATATCTGTAAATTATCCATGAGAATAATAATAGCAATAAGGAAAGCTATCTTTTACTGAGGGTTTACAATGTGCCAGGTACCATGCTAAGCACTTTTCAAGTATCTTATTTAATTTCATGGTTACATAATCTCATGGTGTAGAAACCCATTTATGGATGAGAAAATTAAACCTTAGTGATGCCAAAAATCATATGGTTCATTAGTGAACACATTAGACTTCAAGTCCTGTGTCTGACTCTGAAAACTAGCATGCCACTTCTGTTTCCAGACAAATCACAATGCTGACCATGCTGAGAGAGAGTCCTTTCAACTACAGCATCTGAGTCTATACACAGCACAGGTGGAGCGACCCTTTATCTGGTGTCTCCCTTCATCTGGTTTCTGATACCTCTGATTGAAACAGACAAGTCTTATGGCTCATTTACCTCCCCGTCCCAAAGGTGTTCAGTTCATTTGGAACAAATGATGAGTCATCTCCTTCATTATACAACATTGGCCCGACTCCTTCTGGTTTTCATATTGTAAGAATCTGGAATGAGCAGCTTTCATCAGACTTGCACATTGATTAGTAACTACCAGAAAGCAATGTGTAAGAGAGAAAAATTACACAACACGGGGGACAAATTGGAAATTAGGATGTTAAACAGCCTCTTCCAACTTAGAGTCTCTAGTGACTGCCACACTTGCTATACTCAACTGTGTATGGCATAAGTGATATTTTTGAATCTCAGTTCACTGCTTAGAAACATGGGAACAAAACAGGGAGTATTTAATATCTCATCCAAATTATTAGAGGTGGAAACTCCCTCTCCTACCACAGACATTTGCCTAATATTTTCTGTATTCAGTGTTCTTTTATCTTCTGTGTTAGTGAATTAAAACATCGTGTGCCTTAATGGCTTTGTAATTAAGTCAATCTATCTTGGAGAGAGTATATGGAGACATGGCTGAGGCCATATGTTCTGACTGGCTGGGTTCACACCACTGCTCCAGCGCCACTATGGAAACCCGGGCAGTCATTCCATTGCCATGACCTGCTATGCAGCTCTATAGTGGAGATAACAAGAGCACCTGAGAGGATTATACCAATAATGAACTCAGCACAGGGGCTGGCACAGCAGGGCTCAAAAATGATTTGTGATTATTACATTTGACCCCAAGGTTTAATATCTGCCTTTCCTTAACTCCATGGTATTTATGTTCCTTTATAGTTTTCTGTCTGCATCTAGACTTCGATAGTAAGTAACCTCATTTAGGGAAGTAGTCACACATTCTAAATCTCTGATATTATCTGTCCAATTTAGTGGGTTCTTGTATTTCCTAGTACATCACTGTGAATCCCTAAAGGGAATGTGTATCCAGCTTAAACACACAGACACACAGACACACACACACACACACACACACACTATCAACTTGAAATAAGCAATTTTATATTTTCTCTGTTTAAAACACTAAAATTTCTTAGTTAGGATTTTTATAAAATAGAATTCACAAGTGTGCACCCTTCTGGGACTAGCAGAAACAACTGACCAGTGGCATGTGTAAGATTTGCTATTTGGGCAGGTTATTTTAATCCTCATAAACAGAGGGGAGGTCATACACCTCTTACCTCAACCTTATGGAAGGCTGAGATAATCCCTGTGAAGTGCTGGGCACCAGGCTGGTTTTATGGTAAGAGATTAATTAACATCATTTCACCATGAGGTCAAATATAATGTTGCCACAGGAGCTGTTTTATATCCTCCTAGTTCTAGATTTTATGTGCTACCAGTGAGTAGATACTCACTAGCCCCAAATTGTATCATATGGAGGGGGGAAATGAAGGAATAGTTTAGAGAAACCCCTACCTAAATCAAGGGAACTCAAGAGTTCCCTCAAAAACCAGTCATACTGACAGATGGATGCAGTGCATTTCACTCAGCTTTTCAAACTGATGGGATCTGTCAGAATAAGCAGCAACACTAGAGATAAGTGCATGACACCTGCATTAGAACAAGCAATAAGACCAGGATGGCTTGTTCTACACATGAATACTTATGGGTCAAGAATAGAAGTATCTGCTTAAATATCTCTGCTTTAAGAGAGACTATCTGCTTAAAAATAAAAAAAAAACAAGCTTTATTTTTTCGGTAAATAAACATTACTACTTGACATCTCTAGCAGACTTGTTTTATGATTTTTGGTAGGCTTCATGCTTGATAAAAAAAAAAAAAAGTAAGAGTAATATTCCAAGGCACTTACCTGGGGGTCTTGACTTCTAACAGGTTGATTCAAAAGGTAGAAAAAAGAATATTTTAACCCTTTTAAAAGTCATTTTTTGTATGAGGGGGCTGTACATGCAATTTGTTGCACATCCGAAAGCTGCTGTCCACAGATGTACTTTTCCATGGAAGAGGATGACTGCACGTGGAAGTTCCAGGGCAGCAGAGCATGTGGGGGGAGGTAGTGTTCACAGTGAACTCGATGTGTGGTCTTTGATACAAAATGTCTTTTTATCATTCTTGTGTGATGTGTATGTTCAATTTTAATAAAGATTTAGAATGACTTTCTCTTAAATTACTTGTTTTCTTACAAAACTTTGAATTTGATGTTCTAGTTAGATTTTGGCCAGATTTGGTCAATGGGTCCTTGCACTTCCTTGTACTCCATGGAAAATCCCTGGAGAACAGGTGCCCTCTGTTTTTGAAGCGCAGTCTCAATGATAATAAAGTATTTTGTTCATGTTAGCAAATGTTTTCATTTTAGACTCAGAGACATGGTTAAACAAGTTCAACTAGAAGTCCATAAAAGGAATTGAAAAGTTTCTTTGGAAATCAATGACACCCGAATAAATTCAACAAAAAAAGAAAAAAGAAGAACATCAATAAGAAACTATCACATTTTCATTAAAATGGCATATCAATTTTTCTCCAAGAGAAATACTATCTGGCTGCATATGATTGTTGGATTCAACAATTATTGTCTTAGTATCATTCATGAGATCAAGTTTCATAAAAATGTCAAGTCTTGAGGACAGAGGGATTGTATATCCATTCCTTCTTAAAGAAAATAATGTGGATTGTCTACTGCTCCCTTATGCCTTTCTTCCTCTAAGCTTTTCAATTAAAATAACCCTAATTTTACTCATATTGCACTGTTTTTCCCCAGTATTGCATGTAAGATTCCCAACCCCAATTCCAAGAGTATATATTTATTAGACTAAGATAATTAATTTGTTGGTATTCCTCTGGTGACATGTAATGATCCACAGGTAAGCTCATATTACACATGGTCTGTGTGGTGGGGAAAGTTATGCTCTCACTTCTTTCTTGAATAGAGAAGCATGTGGCCTCAATGGTCAATAGCAGTCACCTTGTGGCCATGAGAATGACCAGGCATAGGAAGCAGCCAATGCTGAGAGAGGCAGAATGAAAGAATCTGGGCCCTTGACAATATCATTGAACTGATGGTTTCACAAAACCTTGCAGCTTACTCTATATCTGGAAAATACATTTAGTTATTCAATTAGGAGGTTTGAATGAGAAGGTTGGTTCAGAACTACCAGTCAAAAGTATTATCCTTGTTTTTATGGAGAGAGATTGAACGAGACTTGGAAAGTCTGCATTTAATTTAAGAGAGCCCCATACATAAAGGGGCAGAAAGTTGGATGTGGTGAGGTAGCAGTATTGTACTTCTAATTCTTCAGATTGGCATTTCATTATAATTGGAAAGTATCATCTACAATCATGTATGTTTAACAGATATCAGATTTGGTGAAGTTATACTCCTGTGGAAAATATAATATTTATTTGTGTGTGTGTGTGTGTGTGTGTGTGCGCGCGCGCGCGCGCGCGCGCGCGCGCGCGCGCACACGACAGAGACAGAGAGAGACAGAAAGAGGGATAGATAGGGAGAGTCAGACAGGAAAGGAGAGATGAGAAGCATCAATTCTTCATTGCGGTACCTTAGTAATTCATTGATTGCTTTCTCATATGTGCCTTGACTAGGGGGCTACAGCCCTTGCTCAAGCCAGCAACCTTAGGCTCAAGCTGGTGAACTGTGCTCAAACCACATAAGCCGGCACTCAAGCTGGCAATCTTGGTGTTTGGAACCTGGGTCCTCCGTGTCCCAGTCTGACACTCTATCCACTGCACTGCCGCCTGGTCAGGCTAAAAATGTAATTTTGAAAACTAGAAAACTGATTACATTTTAGCATTATTTCTTTATAATAAGCAATGGCATCACTGTAGATATAACATATTCTGTCTTTGGGTATTTCAGGTATGTCTATGTGGCATTCAAATTAGTAATTATGCTATAAAAGTCATGCAAAAATTTGTTTAATTTCATTTGAATTGCTGCATTCTTTCAAAGTTGTAGTTAAGTTGGCAGCTAACATACAATATTAATTTATTTATTAAGATTTAGTAACAAAAACAATTCCTTATAAATATCCTTAGAAGGTTGGAAGCATTCAATATAATTAAACAGCAACATATATTTTGATCCTAAAATACACATATTTATCATCAAATAAAACACAACTACAGACCATTTTAAAACTGAACAACATATGTGCTGTTACTTGAAAATATATGTCTTGCTCTTTTTTTTCTGAACCCAATTTCATGCGAATCTAAAATCTGAAATAAATTACCAGAGAACAGAAGTCCACAATAATCACACCAACTAACATCTTGGAAGTTAGCCTCCCTTTGTCAGATTTAATTTTGATCAAACACAAAGCATGCATTAAAGTGACAGCTTTTGGAAACATTACACTCAGAGCAAGCTAATGGTGATGACATGATCTAGTAGCAGATTATTATACTAAGTGGACTTCCATACAACAAAAGAAGTTAAACAGGACAAAGAATTAAAAGCCTTAAAATGATCTAATACACTACTGTAATCTACATCCACGATAACTTCCAAAGGAAACATCAATAACTTTCCTTCTGAAATCAAAGGCAAGATCCAGAACTCATAGTTGACAGTTCACCTGGCTTCGACATCATCTGGTAGCATGGCCTTTGTCACACTGTACTGTAATTGTTTACTTGCTAGTTGTTCTCATTGGTTTAACTCCTTAAAATGAGAAACTATCCTCTATCTTTGTACTTATGGTATAAACTATCTAGCAAAAGTATCTTCTCAACAAATGAATGAAAAATGAACAAATAAAAATTCAGGACTGTACAGAGTCACTGAAGAAGGGCTCTTTCTCTACCTTGCCTGTTTTATATGATTTGCTCTTTCTAATGAGATTAACTCCAGGATTTTTAGTCTGGCTTTGAGGAGCTCATGGGTATTCACAAAGGTAATTATGGTCTGCTCAATACTTTAAAAAACCTTTCAGAAGCTACATGTTTACTCTCAATTAATTATCCCACTGCTGACTGTATATCCCATCCATGGCTTTGCTTTAGGCTAGGATTGTATCAACTGAGTTTAGTACAACACAACCCATGCTGCTCAGAAGTCCTGTATAAAAGTTACATCAGCGATTTTCAACCTTTTTCATCTAATGGCACACATAAACTTATTACTAAAATTCTGTGGCACATCAAAAAACATATTTTGGCTGACCTGGCAAATAAATAGGCATAATTTTGATTGACTTACAAAAAATAGTGAGTAGTAATTATCTACCTTTTTTCACTCCAAAGTGACTTTTAAAAATATTAGTTGTCTATATTTGCATATAAGGATTTCTAGAACCAAGAATTAACCAATCAGATTCATCATTATTGTGCAATGTGGCCAATAAGATGCATCTCTATTACAGCTAGTACTTGACTTACGACCATGATAGGTTCCGACAGACTGATTTGGTTGTAAGTTGAGTAGCCTATATGTACAGTACTGTGAAATGATGTTATAAAAATCTTTAAGTCATATTTTATTATAATTTTCTTTCATTACTGTTATATATCATAATTTTCTTTGTTCATTTTATGCCATTTGTATCATCTCTACACCATTTTGTTTCTTATTTTACATTTGTCAGGTTTAAGTAAAACACTGCATTACCAGTACAACTGGTTTAATATTTGCAAGGACAATTTCCTCTTGGTAGACATCTTGGGAGGGGTTTGATGAAAAATATCCAAGATACAAAACACAAATTGCTTTACTGAGTCTGGAATAACAGTTGAAATGGTGCACGCAGAGATGGTAGTGCTGCTGGAAGCTGGTCCGCACTGTCGTAGGCCCAGCTGGGTAACACTTGTGCTGCCAGATGCGGAGCAGTCATGGCTAGTGATTGTGGCCGTAAAGTCGAATGGTCATAAATTGATCAATATTTGTATATGATTTACATACTTATGGTTCAAACATGGCATTCATATCAGACAGTTATTACTCTGTTGATTGCTGCCATTTTTTTTAAATTTGACAATTTAACGGAAAAGAGGTCAATGCCCCTGACTAAATAGGTATTCAAATATTGTAGTTTTAAAAATTTTTGTAGCACACTAGTTGAAAATTTCTGCCGTACATCATTGACTAATAAAAATGGGGCAACAAATTAGTTATTACTTAGATAATATAGTTTTTAGGCAATGATATTTCAGTACATGGGGTCTGTGTAGTGGAAGAAGGTAATTAAAATAGTCTGTGGTGATAAGGAAACTTGAAAGCATTGGCTTATTATTCAAGTCAGCAAGAAGTTTGCTGTAAGGTATGAAACAATGCACAAAATAGAATAATTTAGTATCCACTTTATTTGAGAACTTTATATTCTATGATTTTATACATTTTGAAGTTTTCTGCCTTAGATTCCACAGCCAAATGTTTGCTCTCTGGTTATGTTTCACCAATAACTGCTAATAAGTATCGTTTTTGAAGACACCAAAAGGAACCATAGGAAAGGTAGACTAATGAGTGCCCCTGTTAGTCTGTAACATACTATAAAATTTTTTTAAAATCTTGTTATTTGTATGTTTACATACATTTACAAGCAAACTGGAGAAATCCCAGTGATGTGTTATGCATGAATTTAGTAGACCAATTAGTCTGAAATGCAATTTGCACTAATTCATTGGGGGCTAACAGAGCATGAAATTATCTTTACTTGTTAACTTATCATTTTATAGAAAATTGCTCATATTGAGTATTTTCCCCAGTGGTAATAATACTCCTTTGTCATAGGAAGACAATCTAGGCAGTAATACTGTAAACTTTCTCTTTAAAGCACCATTTTATATTACAATTAAAAAATGGTTTTAAAAATGAGGACAGCTTGTACCCACAGCATTCATTAGACCTCTCCTTTCTTGGTATGACATCATTTCTGTAGTCATCTTGTAAATTACTATTCATATGCTTTTGACCTCAATTTATTGTGCTAGACTCATTAACTAGGCAGAGCAATTAGGATTTGAAAAGATTTATATTGTACCTTAGTTGTTGTTGTTGTTCTTGTTTTTTTTTTTTCACTTAAGTGAGAAGCAGGAAGGCAGAGAGTCAAACTCTTGCATGTGCCCTGACAAGGATCTACCTGGCAAGCCCTCTACTGGGGATGCTCTGCTCATCTAGGGCCTTAACTATGTTGTTTAGCAACAGAGCTATTTTAGTACCAGAGGTGAGGCCATGGAGCCATCCTCAGCACCCAGGGCCAACTTATTCCAACCGAGCCATGGCTACAGGATGGGAAGAGAGAGATAGAGAGAGAAGGGATAGGAAGAGGGGTGCAGAAGCATATGGGCGCTTCTCCCATATGCCATATGCCCTGACCAGGAATCAAACCCAGGACATCTACATGCCAGGCCAATGCTCTATCACTGAGCCAAGCAGTCCGGGCCATACCTGAGTTTTCTACATTGAATTCCTAAGTGGGTCCACAGGGTAAAAATATTCAGAAGAAAGAACAATAACTTTAACAGATACAAATTTATTGCCTGCATACATTATCTAGGCTTTTCCTTTTAGTACCAAAAATAAATAAACAAGTAAATAGACAAATGAAGAAAAAAGGCTCCCTCCACTGATACCCATTGAGTTGCTAGGTATTGTGGAAGGAACACTGCTACTTATGAGGAATACTTTACTGGTAATGAAAGACCTGGGCTTCAATTTGGGGCCATTGAACCTGGAAAAAGAGACACAACCCTGACTTTTTACATTTAACCAACATAAAACTGTTTTTCTTATCAAGGACCAACCTTATACTAAGGTTATTAGATAGAAGTAACATATATTCCCTGCACAGATTTTTATAAAGTTATTACATGTTAAAAATTAAGAGATAATAACATAAACTATAAAGTATGATATCATTATTGTCTATTTTAAACAAATGTGCAAGTTATCTACTGACCTAAGTATTATATAATATATTATTATATATGTATTTTATATCAAAGAATTATATAAAATGAAAATGGTAGAAAATGTTATCACCATGTTTTTTACTTAGGTTACTGACTTTATATATATATATATATATATATATATATATATATATATATATATGCAGGCAAAACTGCAGAATTTCTGATGTGCTCAAGGCTCTTTCTAACAGAAATAAGCATGTGCAGTTGACAACACAGGTAACAAACAGGTCAGTGGAAGAGTATCTGGTCCAACAGTAGTCAATTTGTAGGCCAACTAGTAAGGATAGTAGGTTACATGGGAGAGATAATTTACTCTCCCCAGAGGCTTGAACTGGAGATCAGAGAATCAAGTTAGGTGATAGTGGGGATGAAAGCAAAAAATAGATACACAAGAAAGAGCACAGACAGCATGAGTAACTAACTCATGTCACTGGAAAAGATTCTGCTGCTGAGGAAGTAAGAATCTAACAAGGAAGGTCATGTTGCCATGAATTTTGGAAAAATGTTAAAGAGGCAAACAGTCCAGTGTAGCAGGACTTCTCTTTTGAAGTCCAACAGTGTAGCAGTTTCTTTTTCTTTCTAATAATTCCAGGTTAGCCACTGTCCCTGGATTCCTATGCAGCGTGGCCATAGGGTCATGATTATTGCCTTTTTTATTTCCGTTCACATGATTTCTCAGAGATAATCTCCATCTAGTTCTTAATAAAAGGAATTAACGTTACTGTAATCCAAAGGAATGTAAGGCAGATTGATTACCCAAATGATTACAGATGATTTAAACTGTCTTGCTTTAGAACAAAAAGTGAGATATATAACTACTTTTTTCTTTTCTTTTCTTTTTTTGGGGGTCATACAAGGCTATTTTGATTTTCTGACTTTATTGCCTGTTATATTATCTGGGATATTACTAGTTTATTGTATAATAGAAACAAAGTCTATTTTTAATGATAGCAGAGTACAAAAGTGACTAGGATAAAAACTAGGTCTTTATATGACACAGTAAAATGTAAATAGAATAAAAAACTAAATCAAATGCGATGACTTGGGACTTTGATACAGATGAAGGAAGCAGCCCAGAATATTTTGAACTAGCAAATAAACAAGCTCTTGGTCCTTAATGCTGATGTTTTATGTCACTTAAAGATAGTCATGTTCTGGCCCTGGCCGGTTGGCTCAGTGGTAGAGCGTCAGCCTGGCGTGCAGAAGTCCCGGGTTCGATTCCCGGCCAGGGCACACAGGAGAAGCGCCCATCTGCTTCTCCACCTCTCCCCCTCTCCTTCCTCTCTGTCTCTCTCTTCCCCTCCCGCCAGGTGGATCCCGGTTGGGCGCATGTGGGAGTCTGTCTGACTGTCTCTCCCCGTTTCCAGCTTCAGAAAAATACAAAAAAAAAAAAAAGATAGTCATGTTCCTTCACTTTTTAATTTTGTGTTTCTTAGAAAGTTTGGTCACATTTTGTCCTTTCTTTGGTATTACTGTCTAAAAAGGTGAAAAGAACTGAACTATTTTCTTAATCTTTTAAAACCTTTCTCTGTAGGATTGTTTTACTCCTCCTAAAATGAGAATCCCCTGATAAGGTTGGTTGGAAACATCTACCTCCCATCATACTCAGCCTTTAAGACTCAACCCCTGCCCCTGGCTGTGTTCTATTACCTGTCCAACAAATTAGCATTAGGATTTCTTACCTTACTGCAGGATGAGATGTGGTGTTACCACCATGCTGGGATTCAAGTTAAAACAGGAAGTAGACTACAAATATGTAACCCATGTCCCTGCCTTTTCTCTGGTCTCTAATACCTGATAATCCACACTGTAACTCTTGTTTCTTTTTCTTTTTTTATTCTGAAGTGAGAAGTGAGTGGGGGCAGACAGACAGACTCCCGCATGCACCTGACCAGGATCCACCCAGCATGCCCTCCAGGGGGCGATGCTCTGCCCATCTGGGGCGTTGCTCTGCTGCAATCAGAGCCATTCTAGCGCCTGAGGCAGAGGCCATGGAGCCATCCTCAGTGCCCGGGCCAACTTGCTCCAATAGAGCCTTGGCTGCAGGTGGGGAAGATAGAGACAGAGAGAAAAGAGAGGGGGAAAAGCAGAGAAGCAGATTGGACGCTTCTCCTATGTACCCTGACCAGGAATTAAACCCGGGACTTCCAAATACTGGGCCAGAGTTCTACCGCTGAGCCAACCAACCAGGGCCTGTAACTGTTGTTTCTTTAAGTTGTTATACACTGTTCCCTTTTGAATTTTTTCTTTTTAAAGATTTTATTTATTGATTTTATTGAGAGGAGAGAGAGTGAGACAGAAAAGGGGAGGGAGGAGCAGGGAGCATCAACTCATAGCAGTTGCTTCCCATATGTTCCTTGATATTAGGAGAGGCTTTTGAACTAGCAACCTCAGCATTCCTGGTTGACACTTTATCCACTGTGCCACCACAGGTCAGGCTTACTCTTCCTTTTTGATTATTAAATGCCAGGAGCAGAAGTACAACACATTATTAAATCACTTGGGGTTATAACACAATACGAACTGAGTTGTAGTCACCCTGGCTCTATCGTGAGGTCTGGAACACTGTCTAGGGAAGATGAGACGAGTTGGAGAGGACCTTGAGCTGTCAGACGTAAGCAAAAGTCCCACATGGTGGTGAGAAGAAAAGGATATAAAACAAAGCAAACCTTACCTCGGTATGCTCTGCCTGTTACACACAGCCTTTGCTCAGGAGATAAAAATTCCTTCCTGTTGTCTTTTACAATACTAGACCTCAAAAGAATAACCGGGCTTCCTCTTTATAATGCAACCCAATAAAGATGAACATTTAAGAAAATTATTCATTGAAACGTGTAGCTGCCCCCCTTTTTTAAACCAAATGATATACGGCTTATAAAATCCTTTGAAATATACTTTCCCTTAGTCACCGTTTTCTAAATCCTTTTACTCCCTTAATTGACTAGCAGGCAACTTAAACATTAGAAGATGTATCTGAGGTAACACACTGTGATTGTAAAAAATGGACACTTTAAGGAAATTAGTCTGGTTTTTTACCAAATTCATGGAGCAAAGACTCTTTGAATGAATGGATATTGTGAATTAGCTAATGGAAAGAGGTTCTGAGGTGATTTTTAAATTTTTTTTATCAACTACCTATATGCAGGTCTATGTGAGATGTAAAGTCAATTACTGGGAACTTTGGATTTCAAGCTTTTTAATACAGATATAATAGTACCTGCACCCACACCATCAGGTTGTCTTATTCATCACTTTTCAGGCATATTTTTAATGTGACTTCAGATCCTCTCAATGGTTTTCTATCGACTATAATGGCATTGATTTTTTTTAAAGGAAAATTCTTCAGCTAGTTTCCCAAGCATCTTAATGCATAAAGTTAGGTGTTATCTGAAGTTAGATAGCTTAATGAAATGATAAGACATGTATTGGTTTGGCTCACAAGTGATTTGTTTAAGCAATTTCTTTTTCTAGTGGCATATTATGTCTGGCTCATGACCTGGAAAACATAAAAGTTCAAAATCAGATGGCTTTGAGTCTTTTCATAGTCATGTATGCTTAAAATGCATTATTGTACTAGTAAGTAATTTGAAATGATATAGAAATTTGGAAATTGTAGGCATACAGACTGTTAATAAAAATATAATCTTAACATAGTTTGAACTAAGAAGAGGGAGATAATTTTAAAAGATTAAACAATTAGAATGATTTTGGTTAAATCAAAAGCTTGCTTATCACTTAAGTACAACAAATTCTGAAAACCTCTTAAAAGTATATGGTTGAAAGTTATAACATGTAAGAATAGTTCAAGCTATCAGTAGAAAATATCTGAAAGAGATAAGTTTCTTTTCCTGAAAATTTCTCGGTATACAAAAGTGATTTTAACCAGAGATGATAAAATGAAGAGCAATACTAAAGCTGAGGCTAAGGCAGAATGAACTGGCAACTATGAAATTTCAAGAGCTCAGTGGTTAATTTCCCTAAGACTGTTTCTCCTATAAAATTGTTAGAAAGCTAGGCTTCCATTCCATTTGAAAGTAAATAAAGCATTTCCACATACTGCTGATGTAAGTGTAAGTGCAACCTCTCTGGCAGATAAAAGCTTTAAACATGTGATAACTTTTTGTTTCAGGAAACTTCTAGGATTTTATCCTCAAGAAATACTCACAGATGACAAGAAGTTACTCAGTAAGAGTATTAGTAAAAAATTGGAAAAAATTCTAAATGTTCAAAAATAAGACATTATTTAAACCATGGTGCATTCATCACAGATAATTCTATATAGCTTTTAGAATGATGATTCAGAATTTTTAATTATATAAAAAGATGTTAATAATATACTTTAGATGAAAAAAGTCATTTTATAAAGCCAATTGAGCTATATGAACCCATTATATGGAAATGAGCATATATAGAAATATATATAAATATAAAAAAAAGGGTTGAAAGGATGTACACTAAAATGTTTACAGCAGCCATCTATCTGTGATAGTGTCTTCTGAGATTTTTATTTCTTTTTCCTCCTAGTTTAACATTTTCTACAATGAATATTAAGCTTTTCTAATAAAAATTCAATTGATATTATAAATGATTGAGCAAAAAAAGGACAGAAAAAGAAAAAAAGAAAACACCCATGAACAGGAACAGTAGTGATTCCATGGGGTGAAGGAGAGTGTAGGGGAGATACATGGTGATGGATGAAGACTTGACTTGGGGGAGAGTAAACACAATACAGTGTACAGAGTCGTGCTGTGGAATGGGGCACCTGAAACCTATACAACTATGTTAACCAGTATCACCCCAATAAATTTGATTTTAAGAAAAGTTAGAAAAAAGCTGGGGACTTGGAAGATATGTTGCAAATTGCATGACTTCTCAAATAAATATTTCGAAATGAACTATGCTTTTACCCTTTCTTTCTCTGAAAATACAAGCACCTTTAGACTTTCTGATGAACCCTTCTGGAGGACAACTTGAAAGCACACAGCTCTTCTAGTGTCGATTACATGATGTCCCAAAACCATGAGTCAAACTTATATTTGGCCTCTCATATCAAGTACTTCATGAACTCAAACAACTCACTTGTGCCTATTGTAAGTGAAGAAAAATGACAAACTGTATTTCTTATGTATTTCAAGATTAAGGCTTCTAAAGGTTTTATATGGAAAATATAGTTTAAAATTAAGCTGTGGCAAAATTTAAGTGTTCTTATAGGAACAATATTTCCCCCAATTCAAAGAACAGTAACATGTGTCAAAGAAACGGATATATGCTCTTTAGGGCTTTCAAAATATAGCCTGTTATTAAGTTGGTTGTTTCACAAGGCAATCAAATTCCATTTTAAAAATTTTCAGTTATTCTCTAGGACAAACTTAGCATTGTTCTAGACATCTTTATGGGCAGTCTGTGAAAATCACTGTGCATAAGAGAAACAGGAACCAAATTCTGTACTCTGTGAAATATTTTAGCCTCAGGCCATACATCTGAATGTACCTTCTAATTGAATCATAGCATCACTGATCTGGTATCCTGAAGATCCTTCAAATTCGTTTAAAATGATAAATTTGAATGAAAGCTAAAGATAACTTTCTTAAAATCAGGGAAGCAAGATTCTTCACTATTCAGTTACCTTCAGTGGCAATGCTACCTGTAAGGATCTGTCATACATAGTCCAAGGAGGTGCTGCCAGGTGCAAATGTGGGCACCGGCTGATGGCCCCTAATCCCTGCATTTGGCAGCTAGCTCATAACTGGGTAGATGGCTTGTTTTCACTTCCTTCAAACTTTGCCTCAGTGTGGCTAAACCCTGGGTGTGTTTTTTGGTTTTGTTTTTGTATCTAAGATTAATCATTTGTTCTGTCTAAGTTCTGCCAACTTATGCCCCAAGGTTTCCTTCTATTCTCCAACACCCTCACCACCACCTTATCTCCTGCCTCCAAGTGCCCACTTTAAGTTTGTTTGCTTTATGTTGTTGAACTCGAATGATGTCTCTATCAGCAGAATGACAAACAAATTAAGTCTTCTTGGCCCTGGCTAGTTGCTCAGTGGATAGAGCATGGGCCTGGCATATGGACATTCGGATTCCATTTCTGATCAGTGCACACAAAAGAAGTGACCATCTGCTTCACTCCCTTCTCCTCTCCCTCCACCTTCTCTTCCTCATCCTTTCTGGCAGCCAGTGGTTTGATTAATTCAAACATCAGCCCTAGGCACTGAGGATAGCTCACTTGGTCTAAGTAAATCAGCCTAAGGCACTAAAAATAGCTCAGTTGATTCAAGCATCGGCCCCAGACAGATTTGCCAGGTGGATCCCAGTCAGGGAACATATGGGAGTCTGTCTCACTATCGCCCTTCCTCTCACCTAAAAAAAAAAAAAAAGAATCCATGTCGATATGACTGTGATAGCAGCAGCTGTGGAAAACTATTTGGGGAAGGATTTGAGGCTGAGGGCTTAAAGAAAACAGAGGCCATGATCACTGAACAGTGTGCCATGGTAGGAAAGAGATGTGGCAGCCTACTACGTTTCCTCTTTGCCCCATTTCAAACTAGTCAGTCTCTGGTTCTGCAACAGAATTTAATATAATTTGGAAACAAGTTTTTAAATTCAGTTACACTATAATTTCTCTCTGATTGGTTTTTGATATTCTAACAATATTCCTTTCTACTTTATTTCAAATATATCTTGACTATATTATGGATTAAATATGAAAAAATCTAACCACTATTTGTAATATCATTTCTGTGGAAAAAACGCATTTGAAATTTCAAGTAACTGACTTACAAATAAATTCTCAGAACCTAATTCAGAACAGTGGCCTGCACCCACTCCCTTTATAACCAGGCATAGTGCTAGGCAAATATTAACTTCTCAATTATCCTTATTGAATGACATTGAATTTAATGAAAGTTGGATGTTCCTTTTAAAATAAGGTGATATTTCTGTAATTCTAGGGACACTCTTTTATTCAATTTTGTCATTCCAGTTTCAATCAGTCTCAACGCAAATCCTGATTTCTAAAAAGTACCCAACTGTTCATTCCAAGTTTCCATCTTGTTGTGGAAGATCAAAGAAAAAGAAACAGACCAGGAGTTAATGTAGCATCTACAGAAAAAGGTCTGCAGTTCTGAAGAGTAAGTTGTTCAGTAAAAGCTGGTGTTTATTTGCTGTGGGTAAAAACCAGAATCTGCTGGAGATATGACTGCTGGAGGCCGGGGAAGGGGAAAGGGCATAGAGTACCACATGGCCATCTCAGTAAGGGCAGGGACATGTCTGTTATGTTCTTGCTCATTTTTGTTGCTGAATTTCCAATTTTTTTCATTGTTTTCTGCCCTTTTCCACTTCTTTCTTTTTCTTGTTTCCTTCCTAATGTTTTCTCCTTTTTCTTTTGTTTTAGATCCTCCTTCTTCCTTTGTTCCTTGCTTCTCATCTCTCACTTCTCCCACTTCTTAATTATACCCCTTGCCCACATCCCTCGCAGACCCTCCTCTGTCCCCCAATGTCATTCATCAGCCAGTATGGGGAACAGTGGCAGTCTACCAGAAATTCTGTGCTGGCTTGCGAAAAAGTTAGCCACCTGATGTTGTGTGAAGATTATACACCCAATGATTTGTTTATGCTTAGGGTGATTTCTGTCTCAGAGGTCCCCAAAATAATTCTTCTATTTTCACTGGTCCTCAAGTGTAAAAAGGTTGAAAACCACAGTATATACTCAATTTGAAATATGTTTATTGTCCATTAACTACTACTTGTTGTGGATAAAGACAAAGCAGAACATCATACCTGTTGCTGTGAAATACTGCAGCGTAAGCTGTATAATCGGAGACCAAAGAGATCAAAAAGAAAATCTCTTCCCAAACTAACAGAACTGTATTTATACTACAGTTCTTAAAATTGGAGTTTTGACAATATTTTGCATGGATATATGCCTTTACTGCTCTTTCCCTTTATTTCCTCAAAACCGTCACTATTTGCAAAGTTTTAAACCAGATTCAGCCCCCGACTCTCCAACATTTCCTTCACCTTAAAAGTCACTCTGAAGTCTAGCTTTAACCTGCTTTCTTGGGTCTCCACTCAATAACACACAGGCCACACCTATCAGCATCTGTCATGAAAGCACTCTGGACTATTTTTCAAGGTATCATTACACGGACAAACGGTGACTCTTCAATTCATGTCAAACCAGGGACTCTGCTATCTGTGTTTAAACATATTAATTTTAATAACTGACTTGAGAGTTGTATAACGATCGCTTTTGTTGAGAAATTTTTCCGAAATCATAGTAGCCATGGTTCCTATTTCTAGCACCATGATTTAGTAAGATATAATATTAGATATAAGAAAACAAAAGCACCAATGCTTGAAATGTTCTAAAAATCAAGCAATTCTTGCCTGAGTTTTTCAGTAATAACTGTTTTTAGTGTAATTTTTAGCCAAATGTTCCTTGTTAATAAACAGGTTGGTCAGATTTAATGTGGTATATACTGGTAGAGGTTTAATTTGTTTTATAAGGGCTCAAGAGATGAAAAAGGTAAATCAAATTTTTGTAACTAGAGGCAGATGACTCATCTTTTAAGAGATGGTAGAAATACTACTCTTAAGACATGTATGTACTGTGTGCACTTACCAAGGCACCTGCTACTGTAGAAATATTAGAAAGTATATTGACTTTTATTAGCTAAAAATGTTATCAAATTTTATTTCTTGATTATTCCTAAAAAAGCAGAGAAACAACAACAAAAAAAGCATGCCTGCTTCTGTGTGGGATGGCTTGGACACTTTACAGGACGCCATTGGACAGAAAGGATCTTGAGAAATTGTCTAGATCTAAGCCACTCAAGTGAGGCTCCTAACTATCAACAACAGCATTAATTCTTGAAACCTGTAAGAAAATCAGGTTCTTGGGCCCATCGCAAATCTATTAAATCAGAAATGATGAAAGTGAGGCCAAGAATATGTGTTTTAAGTCTGTAACTCTGAAGCCCACTATAGATTGAGGACCATTGTGCACTCACTCCCTGACCTCCCCTCTGGTTTTTCTTGAGAAGTTCCCCATAAACCCTACATAATCTTCCAGGGTAACCAGTTTAAATTTGTAAACCTAAATCAGATTGACTAGTTTTTGTTCTTCAGAGATACTGGGGATGTCCATTCTGCCATGTCTCTGAATGAAAATAACCTAAAATTAGTATATGAATACATTATACTTATTAGCAAAAAATTTTTAAAATTTTTACTTATTTAATTTCTGTTAATAGCAATGGAAATGATTTGGTTTTTAAAAAATACCAGTTAAAAATAAGTCTTTTGGGTAAAGAGAGCTATTTGGATCTTCTCCAGGGATTCTGGTTAAAAAAATGTAGAACAAATATTTCAATACAGATATCTAAGAATTATATAAAATTTTGACAGCTTGAATAAATAGCAAAATATTTTGTTAAGTAATATTTTAGAAACACTGAAAAATTCAGTTTTATTCTTAGATTTCAAGGCCTGGGAAAATCTCTTTTTATATAATATGGCAAAAATAACAGAACAAAAATATATAAAGACAACAAACACAATAAAAAAAGCTTACAAGCACTGATAAAAATTTTGAAGAACTAGACAGAGGTTTTAAATTTGAACAGCTTAAGAAAACTATCAGGCCTGACCTGTGGTGGCGCAGTGGATAAAGCGTCGACCTGGAAATGCTGAGGTCACCGATTCGAAACCCTGGGCTTGCCTGGTCAAGGCACATATGGGAGTTGATGCTTCCAGCTCCTCCCCCTTCTCTCTCTCTCTCTCTCTCTCTCTCTCTCTCTCTCTCTCTCTCTCCTCTCTAAAAAATGAATAAATAAAATTTAAAAAAAAGAAAACTATCAGAAAATAACATTTTGCTAACTCCAAGAGTGCATGTGTGTGTGATTTTACCTTAACAGAAAAGGCAAATGTCTAGAGATAATGTTTGTGCAAGTCTTCTCTTAGGCACCCTGATTTCCTCTTCCCTGACTCTCCTCTAATTAGGGTCACTTTGGTTACAAGGTTTCTATATGAGCTGGTAGAATTCTGATTCCCTTGTTAGTTCTGTGAAAGCAAAAACTGGTTCTTGTTTCCTTCTTTACCTTCTTTGGTCAATGCAGCAGATTTCCCTTTCCTTCCTTCCTTCCTTCCTTCCTTCCTTCCTTCCTTCCTTCCTTCCTTCCTTCCTTCCCTCCTTAAGTGAGAGGAGGGGAAATAGTGAGAATCCCACATGCGCCTTGACAGGTGTCCACCCATCAACCCCAATCTAGGGCCAATGTGCAAATCAACCAAGCTATTTTAAGTGCCTGAGGCTGACCTGCTCAGACTAACTGAGCAATCCTGAGTGCCTGGGGCCAATGACACTCAAACCAATTGAGCTACTGGTTGCAGGAGGCAAAGAAGGAGTGAAGGTAAAGAGAGATGGAGGGAGAAGCAGAAGGTCACTTTTCTTGTGTGCCCTGACCGGGAATTGAACCCAGAATATCCATATACCCGGCCAAATTCTGTTCACTAAGCTACCAGCCAGGGCCAATGCAGCAGATTTCAGGAATGTGTAGGAGTTCATAGAAGAATTAAGAAGATGAAAAGTTGGTCCTTGGAAACTGGTAAGTTGTGTTTGGGACAAGGAAGCAAAAGCTTGGCTTGGCTGAAAAGAGACTAATGAAGAGAAGAAGCAATGAGACTGCTGACACACTGGTACAAGAGAGGTTCTGAAAGGAGGCATTTCTATGCTGGGTTTCATTCTTTCACTCACTGTTAATAAGTGCTTATTGAGTGTCTATTATATCCAAGACATAGATAAAATTAATTTCAGACAACTGTGGAAGAACATAACTTAGGGAGTCATTTGATTCATACCGGAAGACAGGAAACACATTCCAAAATAAAGTGATGTTTTAGTTTATATCTGAATGGTGGCAGAAGGACTAGCCAAGCAAATATGGTGAAAGTGCTAGTGTGTGTGTGTGTGTGTGTGTGTGTGTGTGTGTGTGTGTGTGTGTTAGGTGGGGCAGTCAGGACTATGCTACAGGCTCAAGGACCAGCATGTGAAGAGGACCAGAGGCAAGAAGGAAGATGTGAAGGATCATATTAAAGAGTTTGGACTTGACCATAATGGCAGCCTGAAGCAATTATGACTTTTTGAGTTGGTAGTCAGGAGAGGAAAGATGACACAACTGGGTTGTTTGAAAAATAGCCCTGAGTGCAATTCTTAAAAATGAGTTTGAGCAGGAAAGACTGGAAGCTCAGAGAGTGATTAGGGGGCAGTTACTATGGTGAAGGCACAAAGTAACAAGTTACTGAGAATAAGGTGAAAGAAGTCTTCGCACGGAGAGAGCGACAGAAGGACCACTCAGCAGAACTGGCTCACATTTTCTGTTCTCCATCTGGATCATCTGCAGTACCTCTCAGTGGGAGCATGTTCAGCGGTATGTTTGAGGAGCATGGAAAGTACCTATACTTTAGTGCTCTTCTACTTTTAAAAACCCAGGAGAAAAGGCTGGAATGCTTTTATACAAACATTTCAGATAAATAGGGAAAGGGTACGGTCACTCGTGCTTAGTGGTCCAGACAGTGAGCACATGCCTAGCTGCTTTCCCTCTAGATATGACCTGGGTTTGAATCTCAAGTCTGCCAGTACATACTGGGGGACTGCAGGCATTCAGCCTCTCTGGTTTTGATTTTTTCATGTAAAATTAGGGATGGTAACAATAATAGTAACTACTGCATCATTGTATTGTAAAGACCACCAAGTTAATTCATAAAGTGCTTGGAATAGTGCCTGGCATATCATAAGCACTCAATCTTAGCTTTTTTTTTTTTTACTATCCTCATAGAAGTTATGAAGACAAATACTTAGAGCTTGAGGTAGACATCTGAAGTCAGCCATTGAGTAGGTGACTAAGGTGGGATTTGAGTCTGCATTATCTGCAAAGCCCAGGCTATTTCTTCTTCAGTCATGGGCTTGAAAAGAAGATGGACTTATACCAACAACTGCAAGAGGTGGCTTTGACATAGTGGTTAAAAACACAGTACCTTTATTTTTTTTTTTTTTTTTTTTTTTTTTTTTTTTTTTCTTTTTCATTTTTCTGAAGCTGGAAACAGGGAGAGACAGTCAGACAGACTCCCGCATGCGCCCGACCGGGATCCACCCGGCACGCCCACCAGGGGCGACGCTCTGCCCACCAGGGGGCGATGCTCTGCCCATCCTGGGCGTCGCCATGTTGCGACCAGAGCCACTCTAGCGCCTGGGGCAGAGGCCACAGAGCCATTCCCAGCGCCCGGGCCATCTTTGCTCCAATGGAGCCTTGGCTGCGGGAGGGGAAGAGAGAGACAGAGAGGAAAGCGCGGCGGAGGGGTGGAGAAGCAAATGGGCGCTTCTCCTGTGTGCCCTGGCCGGGAATCGAACCCGGGTCCTCCGCACGCTAGGCCGACGCTCTACCGCAAAACACAGTACCTTTAGATAAAACCATGAGATCTACCAGTCTGTGGCTTTGGGAAAGTTATATAATCTGCCTAAGTCTGATGTAAAGGAGATAATATATGAAAAAGCTTAGAACACTTGGCATCTAGTTAATATTGAATAAACATTAACCACTACTGAGCCCTTGTTATATTACAGAGTGATGGGATGGCATAAAGACCAGCAGCAGTTGTCAGGTCATTAGGGATCCCAGGTCTGTGTCCACAGGGCACCAAGAGAATGGTCTTTTATAGTTCCCCTAATCATGGTTCCTTCTGAGCAGAGATGCAAATGGTTAGGGCCAGTGAGATTATATGGTTAAAGAAGCTATATCAATGCAATGGTAGAAACAAGTAGACTAACAGAAGCCAGAAACTTATTCTTCCCTTCTGCATAAGGTATGGAAGTCCTATAGTATGCCTATCGTCACTGGCTTAACTTCATCTTCATTTTTCTTCTTTCCTTTCCCCTAACTAACTTTGATGGCTTGTTTATCCTCATATAAATAGATTCTCCTTCTGATCAAAACTTCCCATTCAACAGTTTTCCTCAAATATTTTGGAAACATATTTCTTACAGCAAATCTAAATTTTCTAAAAAGTTCCAAGAAAAATTTTTTTTTCTAAATATATCAAGATAGAACTAGAGAAGAGAGACAAAACATTTCAAAAATCTTCTAAAGCTTATCAGATGCATTTCCATATTTGTTAATTCTATTGTAATGGACTTAATGAGTATGCATTTCTTATAATAAGGTTAGTCTTTTTTTAATGGATATTTCATGTCACAAAATGTTTACCCCAGGAATATTTATTTAAGAACATGATGCCATTTATTAGAGCACCTTGTTCAGAATAAGCAGTCAGTAAATATTTGTTGGTGATTATAATTACAATTCATGACAACTGTGACCTTTTATACTTCCTCTTTAGAATCATATTTCAACAGCACTTAGTGAGCCACACTGACAATCTAAAGGTATACTAAACCCAACAGTCCAAAAAATAGTTCCTAATATCTTACATTAAGAAAATTCATGTTTAGTTATCTTGTTTTACTTTCTTATAACCTGTCAGCTTAACCACTGATGTTACTTTCTGGAGCTAGGTAGGTTATGTTTCTGTAGAGTCTCAGTTAGATAGTATATATTCCATGAGATTCATATCCAGTTATTCATTACCTTGTTTACATTGTTAATTTTTTTTGTAATATTTTAGGGTAAAGAATACTAATTTCCTGAACACAATAAATAAGAGGTGAGCACATTTGTTTGCAAGAAAACAAGAAAGCTTGCCAATATAAATACTGTGGGGTTTTTTTTATCATTTCTTAGCTTCCATGCACTAATCCTATTTTTTAAAGAAAGTACGTTTTTAATTTATAGAGAAGTCTACAGATATTTACATTACTGAATACAGTAACTTAAATAATTTATGCCCAAATGAGAAAGCACTGGAAAAGCTAATCTTTTAACTCACATTGAAAGTCAGTGAGTAGGGTCTCATTTTTATAATAAAAAAAAGCTTTATGCTGAAATTAATTTTTGTTTTTACTCTAGCCAATCTTTTCTTGCCCATATATCAAGAAAGAAAATGATCTATTCTTTGCTTAAGACAAAGTTAGGAAACCTAAATTTATCTTACATAATTCTTCTGAAGGAATTATTTGGATATTTCATTCTCATTAATGTAATAATTTGCAGGATATTAATAAAACAAATTCACTTCACAACTGATGTACTCTTGTCCCAGAAACCTATTTATTCCCATATTTTATAATCTTCAAAAACGTGTGTCTAGAGAAATTTAAGGAGTCAGAGGAATGGCAAACCTCATATCTAGACCCATGCTGATAAACCAATAACTCTGTTATCTACTAAGTGCTGTCACTTGAAAAACATGCACAGTGACTTAAAAGCTAAAATGAGGTCAGTAGTCGCATTTTGACTTTATACTAGTCTTCTCAAGTAATTTAAAATATGAATAGTAAAATAAATTTAGAATCTACAGACTATTACATTTCAGATAAGAATTGGAGTCCTTTAGTAGAAACCCAATCATATGTCTATTCAACTGTGTCAGGTGACAGGTCCTTAGACAATCCCTGAAAGTTAAGGTGCAGGCTGCAAATATCTAGTGCAAGGTGAGTGATTCCTGATATGTCACACGAGAAGAGGCGGACAAGCAGCTGTCACAGGTTATTGGGTACCTCCTCAAAACCAGTGCTTGGCAAACGGTATCAACTCCCTTTCTTCTCTAAAACCCAAAGGAAAAAAGCACTCTTTTCAGAAGACTACTGAATTCTTGTTGAATGCAGTAGTAATAATCATTGTTTTATTATAACAAAATAATAAATTTTAATCATTGTTACTATTATAACAAAAATCCCTGCTATTCACAGACCTCTTCCTATGTGCTTAGCACTGCACTAAGAACTTTATATGCATGCAGTAACTCATTTAATTCTCACTATTATTATTGCTGTTATCAGTCTCATGTTACAGATAAAAAAAACTGAAGTTAAGGGAATTTAAATCACTTGCTGTTGATTGCTTACCAAGCTGGTGATTAGAGTTTGAATTTGAACTTGGGTTATCTAATTCTAGAGCCTGAACTTTTAATCCATGCTTAACTAAACAAGTTTAGTGTAGACTATTGTGAAGCCAAACCAGCTTCTTGCCTCGATTTTAATAATCTAGACATTTACCACAGTAGAGATAAAAAGTTAATTGTAGTTGTCCCATACATAAACATATCACATCATCATAATACTTTATTTGGTAATACAATGCTCACAAGAATATCTTTCTATGTAAGCATATTCAGGAAAATGTAATGTGTTTGTGCCTTCTTATATAAAAATGTATCAGTCACGAGGCATTATTGCCTAAATACAGCAATCCTGTGCAATAAGGTTTCATGTTTAAAAGTCAAGGATTTGGCGCTGGATAGACCTGAATTTGAGTCCCACCTCTGTCAGTTAATAACTGCATGATATAAGGAGAGGTTTCTTTTGTTTCTTTCTTTGTTTTGTTGTTTACTTCACTAAGCATCCATTTTCCCATATGTAAGTAATATAAAAATAGTGTCCACTACCATGAAGTTTGGGGGGGATTAAATGAGATCATGTAAATAAAATGCTTACATTAGAACCTAGCACACAGTAACTGCTCAGAAGTACTTATAAATAACTTTAAGAGGATATTAGAATAACAATAGTGTTGGGCAGATAAGTTATTTTATGCTCACTTCATTAAAGATGGCTGCTGCCCAAGTAGGGCGGCATTGCCTTCTTGCTGGTGGAGGGGCTTTCATACTGAAAGGTTTTAAAAGGTGGAGCTAGGAGGCCATTTTGAGAGAGTGACCATGTTCTTGTAGAGAGGAGGAGCCCATGTTGTAGCAGGGAAGAGAGGCCATGTGGAGGAGAAGAGGCAGACAAAAGTGGCGGCATGCAGAGGGGACTGAGTGAGGCCTCTGATTCTAGCAAAAAAAGGAGAAAGTCAGTGGCTTTGGGAGCCCTGAATGGAAAGGGAAATGTTTTTTGCTGTGTGTATTTTCTTACCCGCTGGTTGAGAGCATGAATAAATAGGATGCCTCATCAGTTCTTGGCTCTGTTGTTTCTCTATGATTGGTTTGAATTAAATGCGAACCTACACAGGCCAGGCAGCTGTGATGGCGGCCGCGGCTACTGGCTTTACAAATGGTAATATCTAGTTGTCAAAAACAGCATAAGAAAAATGCAAAATAAGTGTACATGAGCTTTTAGAAGAAAAAAGATGTTCTAAATTCTAACTGAGGTGGTCCAGAATTCAAATTAATACCACTTTTCAAATGAATGTGCTTTTGAGAAATAAAATAATACTTAACCTTAGCTTTTAAAGAGCTCATCTAATAAGTGTGCTTCTTTTTTTGTTGTTTGTTTGTTTTTTTTGAAATGTTTTCTTATGTTAAACAACATGGGTCAAATTGTACCAGAAGGTACTTAGAATACAATTATAGTTGATTTATTGCTAAAATCTCTTATGCCAGTAACTCAACCTATTAGAAGAAAATGTTATGCCTACATATTGAAGGGTAGAATGGTGAGTTATAAAATACATTTTGCCTTTTATTTTATTTTCTTTCTAAAACTACTTATGTTTGTATGCTAGAAGAGCAGCTTTCTTTTTCAGCTTGGCAAAATTTGAAAAGCCATAGTTATTTGAATACTTATTTCATTTTATGAGATGGTACAGATTAGAGAGATGTTCCACACATTTTAGTATGCAGATGCCTAATTTTACATACTAGTAAGTAAATTCCAGAGTGATACTTGAACTCTAGTCTCAGTTCAAAACTACCCCAAAAATGAATATTGTCTGATAACTAAGAGTAACCAGTTTATGTGCCTAAATCAGTGGCATTAAATTGATGGTAGCCCATAGAATAGAAAGGAAGAAAAACATCAGCACTATAAATCCAACAACATCCCAACACAGGCCAGAAATTGTTAACTAGGTCAAAGAATTATGTCCCCAGTTCCTTTCTTCTGGGGATATGTGAAATAGTTTATATATGTCATTTCATTTATCTGTCCACGCTTTCCCTGAAGGGCTAGAACTCACTAGTGATTCCTATTCAGCAAGTGATGAAACGGAAGCAGAAATGAGTGCATTGACTTGGCCCAAATCCTGCAGTTTGTAATGGCTGTGGGTTGTAGCATCCACTGGGTACGAGAACAAACGTCGGAGACTTTCAGGAGTTAAGATGTTACTTTATTGGCCAGTTTAACCTGCGCAGGGGTGAACTCCTGAGATGTCTGGAGACACCGTGCTCACAAGCTGCTGCAAATGGGAGCCGCACCTGGAGCTTACAGCCAGGCCCTTATATATCCTAAGTGAGCAAGCATAATACAGAAGCAAATGTGGCAGTTTAGCTATTGGCTAGGGAGGTCACACGCAGCATAGCAACAGGGGCCAGCATAGCAACAGGGGCCGGTTTTAGCTTAGTGGTGAATTTCAAACCTAAACTTCTGATAAGGGTCTCTGACCTTCTTTGTTCCCAGCCTCACAGGAGTCATATCAGCACTTACTGTTCCTTCCATAGTTACACTCTTTGCAGCACTCCATGTTCCTTCAATAGTTACACTCTTTGGCAGCCCCAGTACTCCCTGAATCTAACATGGGTCACTCAAAACCTCTTTTGCCGGAACAAGTAGAAACCAAGTGAATGGAGATTTCTAAAAAGTTTTCAAAGAACAGAAATCAGAATTCACAGAAAGTTGGTAAAAAACTAGTTTTGAGACTGTATTTTAACAAAATTTTCACAAATGTCCATGATGCTTATAAAAAGAAATGGCAAAGATTGTACTTTAGTTAACTAGCAGCTCCACATGAAGAGTTAATACAGAGATTATTTAACTGCAATGGAAAATATCCTGACTTAGACAAAATGAAAGCAAATCAATAATGTAGAACTTCTGCCAATAGAGTGAACAGAAGAAATTTAAGTGCAGATTTGAAGCAATTTGTCAAAATGGCCTCTAATTGAAAATATGTCACAGAGGAGAAACTTGTACAAAATATTCAAGAATTTTAGGTTACTTAAACATAATATACACAAGCTTTCCTGTCATCCAAAGATTTTTATAAGAAAACTATTATTAAAAGGATTTTTTTTATGTTAGAGGACAGGAGATAGTGAGGCAGACTCTCACATGAGCCCCAATCAGGATCTACCAGGCAACCCCATCTTGGGCTGATGCTTGAGTACTGAGCTATTTTTAGCACCTGAGGCTGATGTGCTCAAATGGAGCTATCCTCAGTGGCTGGGACCACACTCAAACCCATAGAACCACTGGCTGTGGGACGGGAAGAAGAAGAAGAGAAGGAGGAATGAGAGTGGGGAGAAGCAGGGGTCACTTCTCCTATGTGCCCTGACCAGGGATCAAACCTGGTACATCTATACTGCTGGGCTGATGCTCTATCCATTGAGCCACCTGCCAAGCCCAATACAAGTAAACTTTATATATCTTATCTAATGCTAGTTATTCTCTTTCATTGAAATTTTCCTCTGGTTTCTCTGCTCTGCATTCAGGTACCCAACATTGTAACTCCTCATGGGACTTCATCCCTCCTTTATCTGATTCTCTTTGGTATTTACATAGCATTGATGGTCTTTACCATATACTGATTTTAATTATTAATTATTTGCATGTAATCTTAAAAACTCTTCAATACTGTAAAATGTGTGATACAATGATGCTGGCCAATATCAATTGGGTCCTTGCTGACGACTTTGACACTACCGTATGCTACATATTTTACATGTACCATCTTACTTAGCTCTTACATTAACCTACTGAAGTAGGCACACTATCATCTCAATCTATCATACCTTGAGAAGTAACAAATGTGCCCAAATTCTTCTGGCGTCCTATCTTTAGAAAGTTATACTGGAAAAAGACTGACTGCCAGGCTAAGAAGGAAATCTCCATATTTTTGCTCAGCCAACAGATTGTTCCTGAATGCTTACCACACCTCAGTGTCTGAACGAGAGGCTAAGGGCACATAAATAAGTACACTGTAATTCCTATCTCCAATATGTTCCCAGTCTATAGAGAATATGGCTAGGCAAACAAAGAATTAATACTCTATCAAATAAACCACAATACAAAGCACGAATCAGGTAATGCAGCACAGAGGACGAAGGAATTATCTCAGGAGATTAGCAGGGGCTATTTGGGCTGGCTGATGGAATGATTGGCAAGAAGAAAAAGAATGGCAGGTACAACGGCCAATGAGAGAAGAGAGCATGTTCATTAGCGAGGCTAGATCAAATGTGCTGGAGGGACAGAAGGGTCAGGTCATGAATACCCTGATACAACCAAGCTAAAAAGTTCAACTTTTTTCTGTAGAGAATAAGGACACATTGGTGTACTGTTAAGCGACAGGGAACTACTGATGAGAAGCATGGTGATAGGAGTGGCAACATTCAGAATGAAAAGTCAGGTTATTCTCAACTTCTCTCTGTGAACTTCCTGTTATTCTTCCTCTTTATCCTTGAAGTCTGGCTTATCCTGCTTCCCTGTGACCCTGACTCTTTGCTATCTTACGTCATAAGTTAGTGGCTGCTTTCTCTCTCAACTACTTCAACATGTCACCAGTTTATTCTAGTTATGATTTGTTATGCTTATTTAATGTCATTCACATACATTGAGGGCCAAGGTTGTCTGTGGGCAGTTGAGAGTGTAATGAAGAAAGATGAAAAAGAAGTCACCTTGCCTTTCCAAGAAACCCCTGGGAGTCACTCATTTTTTCTTTTTTTAATTTTAAAGGCAGGTATTGGTGAATCATTAACATCTTCTCAAATACTAAATTATTTTGAAGCACAAGTGACTCTCAATTGATTTTTTAAGCATTAGTGGTGTGTGGGTTATAACAGGAGAAATAAAAATTATAAAAATTAAACACAAACACCTATCATATATATAAAGATTTCATCCGTGCTTGAATGCATAGTTGGTGCTCAGAAAAAAAGTGTAAGTTAAATCTGTATTTAAAGTCTAGTTTGGCTAGTAAAATTTCAATCCCATTGATTCTTCAGAACAGTAGGGAGGGAAAAGAAATTATTTTCTTGGAGACAAAGGGGCTAGCCTTTCCCCACCCAGAAAATTACATCCCATTAGCAGATACCTACCAGCTGATTCTGACCGTACAGATCACCAGCTCCTTCCACCTGGGGCTACTAATTGTGTGTGGGAAGATTTCTCAGCTGTCAGCTAAAGTCAGGAGTACATCCTACAATATGTACCCAACACAAAAGATATTTGACTACCCACTTATTTTTATACAATTTCCCAAGCCTCATACAGAATTAAAAAAAAAAAAAGACCATGTTATGTGTTGATGACTGCTGCTTAAAGTGTTCTGTAAAAGGCCTTAAAGAAGAAATTTTAAAATGGATTACTACATAAAACTAGTGTCTGAAATTCTAAGGCATCAATAAAAATAGCAGCTTCACAATTCATTTTTGTCCAACTTTGTCTTTGGAGAGAACAGAATGGTTCACATGTGATGTAAGAAGCCTTTACTCATTCAAGTAATAAAAACACATTTGTCAACGTTAAGACTATAGGTGCAGTTTTCATTCAATTCATAATTATTTCTCTAATTTTTGTTCATCCATTAAAGTACTATTCTCATGCATTAACTCTAAGACTCTACACACACTTTACCCCAAAACACATTTGAGTAAATTCCTAATGATGATCTATTTTAGGGTTTCTTGCATGGATTTAAAATGAGACCAATTTCAAAGTTTATTGAAAACGTAGACAAACTATTACTACTCTATCCCTCTGTTAAACAAATAGCAAGTGTTTTGTGAATGCTACTGGTTGGTATTTTCATTGATTCTTTTGCAATCGACATTATCTATTCCCGATGTGAAGGGAAAATACCGTTACAACAGAACTGGGAAAAAATATAAAATTAACTATGATATGAACAGGCTCTAAAATCCTGAAGATATACAGATCAGATGAAGACAAATGAGTTAGCCAAACAGAACCTACTCATCTCTACACATAATTTTATCCCTGCTCCCTCTTGACTGAAATTCTCATCTTCATCTAATTGTATAGCTTCTTCTAAAATAGCTATGCTTAACTATTCTGATATTTAATTTCTTCTAACATCACATATTCATGCAAAACTTCTAGGCAGTAGATACAGAATTGAAATTGACCCACACTGAATATTATCTCTGCCATTTTATTGCTGTGTGGTCTTAGATAGTTACTTAGATTAATCCAAACTATATTTTCCACAGGGTTACTCTACGGATTAAGTAAAATAAACAGTGCCTTGCTTGAAATCAAAGTGCTGTAGGGAGAACTGAATAAAGGCATATCTTAGAAACAATGCGAATTTCATCTCAGGTGTTCAGACCACCATAATAAAGTGAGTATGGTGACAAAGTAGATTCATAATCTTTATGCTAGTGGAGGGTTTTGCCTTCAGTTTTATACAAATATGCTACACCTTGAAGCACAATAAAGTGGAGTACAATAAAGCAACCTATGCCTCTAAATGGGCTCTCTAACTAATAAAGTTGCAACTGCAAATCAAGTAATTGCATTAAAATACTGTGATTGTATATCCCTTTAATAATTTTTTTATCATTTATATCCTTTAAAATGAACTCGTTCAGAGCACAGTTTATGTTAGAACAACAAATGACACCTTTTATATTTTCTTATTCGCCACTATAATCAATCACTTCTCACATAAACAACTATAAAATCTCATGCATTATAGCCTGACTGGTGTGGCATTGTGGATAGAGCACCAGTCTAGGAAACTGAGGTCTCAGGTTTGAAACACTGAGGTTGCTGGCTTGAGCATGAGATCATAAACATGATTCCAAAGTCAATGGCTTAAGCCCAGGAGAGCTGGCTTGAGCAAGGGGTCATGGCTCAGCTTGAGCCCCCTGGTCAAGGCATGTATGAGAAGCAATCAATGAACAACTTAAGTGACACAACTATGAGTTGATGCTTTTCATCTCTCTCCCTTCTTGTCTCTTCCTTTCTCTCTCACTCTCGCTAAAGAAACCAAAAAACCAAAAAACAAAATTCATGCATTATAGTTCCAAAGTCAAGTCCATTAAATTTCACAATACACTATAATTGTGAACCCTCAGGTGGCCAAAGACCATTTCTTCTTTTATCCTTCACTAAGAATTCTAAAGAAATAAAAGTTATTCAAGTTATTTCATACTTCTGTGAATCTGCTCCTACCAATCCCATAATATGACAATCTTAATTTTTTAAATACACTTTTAACCTCACTAATGTTCCCCAGTTCTCCAGGATTTAATTTTAGTGTCACCTTGGCAATTTAGTTAACCTGATACACCATTTCTCGGTGTACCCATAGCAAGTAATTGTAATTGCTAATGAAAAACATTTATGTTTCCCTTTATCTAGGAATTCAAGTTATTTAGAACAGGAAGAAATTTCACAGTTGTGTTTTAATCCTGACTCATATCATAGAGCAAGCATATTACAAAGTCAATGATCAGAGAATGAATGCATGAGTGAAAACATACTGTTTATAATTAATCGACTTTGTTTTTTCTATGCCTGGGAGCCTAGATGAGGCATGTTAGGTTTATTTAACTGGCCCTCACTGTTCCTTGTCTCTTGGTATTCTTACACTTATGTAATCACTCCTGTTGAGATGACTTGGTGACTTGGTTTGGCTGTCCTGGTGACTTATTCTAAACAATCATATTTAGCCAAAAGGATAAGATGTTACTCTGTGATTAGGCTGAATAAGATGTGACTTCTGTCTTTCTAGCTGTTTCTCTCTGTTGCTTTATTGGCTACTGCAGTTGGATGAAACCAGCTGCCAGATTCGAAATGACAGGGAAGTGAGGACAGGCCTCAGGCCAAGAGTCAGCTAGAGGTCTGATCTGTGGTGGTGCAGTGGATAAAGCATTGACCTGGAACGCTGAGGTCACCGGTTCAAAACCCTGCACTTGTCTGGTAAAGGCACATATAGGAGTTGATGCTTCCTGCCCCTCTCCCCTTTCTCTCTCTCTCTCTCTCTCTCTCTCTCTCTCTCTCTCTTTCACTCTCTTGCCTCTCTAAGATGAATGAATAAACAAATAAATAAATAAATAAAAATTAAATAAAAAAAAGAAGAGTCAGCTAGAAACTGAGGCCAACAGCCCAACAGTCCTGAGGAATTGAAGTCTGTCCACACCACATAAACTTAGAAATGGATCCTTTCCTAGTCCAATCTTTCAGTTTGATCCCAGCCTTGGATGACAAACTGATGAAGCTTATGAGAGGTCCTGAAGCAGACTGCTACAGATTCCTCACCCATAAGAGCTATGAGATAATAAGTGTGTGATTGTGCTAATTAGTTATGTGATCATAGATGAGTAATACAAATTCTCTAAAGTATTACCTTACCTAAAAATTTGAGGCTCTAAATAATTCATAAGTGATATTCGAATGATATACAGTATTTTAGATGTACGTGGAATCCAGGGAAACTGTTACTCATTCTAATTGCAGTCATGGATGCCTTGGATTCTGTATTCAAGCATGTAGTCTTACACCTGTGCATGGCATGTGTGTCGTCACCGGGTCCTCTGATCTTCTACAAGTATAAGACTTTGTAATTGCCTTTATGTATTACCAATATCTTGTCATTATTTGAAACTATGAAATACAAATTCTAAATCTAATGATTTAATTTATTTATTCTCAAACATTTTCTGACTGTTTTTTGTTTATAGCGACTTTACTCATCATTATCTTTTTTAACTTCTTAATTGAATTAATTTGGGTGACATTGTTTAATAAAACTAAATAGGTTTCAAGTGTACCATTCTATAATACGTCATCTGTGTATTTATTGTGTTCCCCGTCCCAGGTCAGGTCTCCCCCCATCTCCTCTACCGCCCCCCATCCGTGTTTCCCTCTGGTAATCAATACTGTTGTCTATGAATATAAGGTTTATGGTTTTTTTGTTGGTTTGGTTTTTTTTTTTTTTTTGCTTAATTCCTTTAACTTTTCACCCAGCCCCACAAACTCCTTCCCCTCTGACAGCTGTTAAAAATATGAATTATGAAATATGGATTTCTGAAAATGAGTCACTATTTGAGAATTCACACTCTTTTCATAATTGTCTAAAGTCTCGGGTGTTTTTCTTTTCTTTTTCATTTATTACCAACAATAGTTTTATTTTGAATGTCTGACTAAAATTCTTGGTACAACAATTTGTGGGAAATCTGGCTATGATTTTTATTTTAGAGAGTAATGCTGAACTAGAAGAAAACAAAAATAAATTGTATTAAAAAAAATGTCCAAAGAAATAAATCACTCATTTTCTTCCATTTAACAAAAGTTTTCTGATTTGCACAGTATCTTGAATGAACATGTCAGAACGTTAAGTAATGGCTACTCATTTCTCCTAATTAATTTGAATGGTAGCATACAGTTTCATTACAAACTATTTTACACTATAATGTAGTTTGAAAACCATATTCCATGCAAGTTAATATTTGATTGTTCGATTTTTCTAGTAATTACAGTTATTTTAGACAATGTTTTTGAGTAGAAACCAAACCAACTCAAGCCCACAAATGTGAGACCAATGGGAACAATGAATTGCAGAACTTAATGATGGCCTGCCAGCTGTTCTCACAATGAGAATTTAAATGGCCACAACTCAGGCAGTACAAAGTTTATAAAAATCTTGCAAGCTCCACAAATTCCGTCCCCCCCACACACAAAAAAATCCATTGGGCAGCTCAAAAAATATAATCCCACCTTTTGCATCAATGCCTTGTTTTTCTTGAGAGAATGCTTACTATTTTTATGATAAATGTTCACAGCTTTTTGTCAATTGTCAGTAGATGGCGAGGCTCCCCAAGCAATATACTACCAAGATGGAAAGTCATGGAGGAGTTTAGTTTTGTAATTCAAACAGCTTGCAAAAGCGTTGATCTAATGTGTATTTAATCATCCACATAATTGTTACTGTGCTGTTCGGTAATTAGGTGTGAATGATAAGCAGTTCATGTAAATGAGCATGTTGCAACTATTAGCAATATAAAAACTTTTGTAGGACCTTACAATTTATAAACTCTGGTCACATACATTATCTCATTTAATTAATATCACCTTTCTTCTTTTCCCTACGAGTTCAACATTTCGAGGGTCAGCTAGAGGGAAAGCAGAGATGATGTGGTGAGAGAAAAAGGCCCTTTGAGTCCCTGTGGGAAGTGGCATTGAGGGAGCTTCGAGAGCTACCCCAACCTGGGTTAAGCTCTAGGCTCCACCATGGTGTTGCTCTGTGACTTCACACAACATCCTGAAATTTCCTGAATGAGAGCTTTCTCATCTGTCAAAGGAAACTGAGGGACAGCCTCCCACAGGTCAAGAAAGACTAGACCCAATTTTATTACTTTCTGTGTTTCTTACCAGTTGCTACAAGGATTGAATATATGCTAAAGGCCTAAATAGTACCCAAATTGGTATCAAGAAGCATTTGTTTTCTTTGGTTTTCTTTGTGCCCCTCCCCTCCCCCAGCCCCTCTCTCTCCTTTCTCGTCCCCTCCCTACCTGCCCACACCCCCGTTACCCTCACACTCTTGTCCATGTCTCTGAGTCTCATTTTTATGCCCCATCTATGTATGGATTCATATAGTTTTTAGTTTTTTCTGATTTACTTATTTCACTCCATATAATGTTATCAAGGTCCATCCATGTTGTTGTAAATGATCCGATGTCATCATTTCTTATGGCTGAATAGTATTCCATAGTATATATGTACCAAAGCTTTTTAATTCATTCATCCACTGATGGACCCTTGGGCTGTTTCCAGACCTTCGCTATTGTGAACAATGCTGCCATAAACATGGGGGTGCATTTCTCCTTTTGGAAGAGTCCCATGGTGTTCTTAGGGTATATTCCTAAAAGTGGGATAGCTGGCTCAAAAGGCAGATCGATTTTTAATTTTCTGAGGAATCTCCATACTGTTTTCCACAGTGGCTGCACCAGTCTGCATTCACAAAGAAAACCAGATAGAAGGTGACAAAAAACAATTTGATTTTGGGTGAGGAGTATGCAACATAATCAAATATCAAAATAATCTGGAGATGTTTTCTCTGAATATATGTACCCTGATTTATCAATGTACCCTGCATTAAAATTAATTAAAAATAATAATAACGTTAAAAAATCAGAAAATTTAGTCAAGGTTGAGAAAGAAAATGTCTCAGTTTAATAAACTGTTTCACTAATAAAAAAAAAGAAAGAAGCATTTGTTTGCTTTCCTTTCCATCATGATCTTTAATATATATGAAAAACAAAATAAAATACTCCTTTCTCTAATTAAACGTCCAAGGAAGTGGTTCTGATTATTCAGGGTCATGTCCCTGAGAAATCAGGACACAAATATGGAGTATAACAAGGTCAAATCTTTCTTAACCTACAGCAGGCTGGTCCTTACCCTCTGTAGTAAGACTCATACCTCAAAATAAAAGTAGAAACTGAAATAGGTTGTAGATAGAAAGGGAAAGAGAGAAAGACAGAGACACAGCTGTCAGAAATTTTACTTCTTCAGGAAGTGGGCCAGATGTCCAGGAAGTTTTCCCTCTCTTAGGACCAATGTGACACAGTAGATCTGAGGTGATGGCCCCTTCTCCCAAACATTAAATTGAGACCACAAATTAGTACTTAATTTAGAGCATCAGTTATACGGAAGAATGCTCTAAGTCACTCAAAAACAATCTCCACATACATACCCACACAGCCACCACACACATAACGTACCACAACTTATTGAGAACTACGCTTGCCTCTAAATATTCTTTCGATATTGATGTGGAATAATGATATCAGCCCACATCTCACAAGATTATGACAAAGTTAAACTGAAATAATAATCCATTGTAAATGCCAACTGCTAAAGGAATGCTGCTAGATAACATCACCTATAAACTAAATTTCACCATATGGCCTTCAGATTCGTTGCATACTAAAAAATCCCAGCAACGTGTCGCATCAGGAATATTTTTTAGAGTGGAAACAAAATTGTGTATCCCATCATTTGGGGGCTGGTAATAGTCTATTGGTGAAAGTTAATTCATTAGCTATGAGTCTATAAATAAATTAAGGTATATATTTGTACACATTCATGCACCTATATCAATTCTCAACTTTGCCTGTGTATGTATTTCTCTCTACATAGTTATAGTTCCAACATGATCCTCAGCCAAGTTCAGAACCAGCTGTTTCTATTACTCTTCCTTCTCTAGGCGTGGAATTTTACACCTCATCTCAGAATGAACATTAATCAGAATGACAATCTCCATCACATGATTGTTTTTACCCTAGGACTTCTGGGTCATCTGGGCAGTGAGTTGGCTGCCACCCAATTCTGGAGCGACTTGTCACAGCTCACTCAGACGTCCTAACTAGACACAGTCCTGCTGTAATCATTAACTGTAACACTTTTGTAAAATAATAGTCAGTGAGAGTTTTGTAGTTTTCATTTCACAACTATTTTCCCACTCCTCTACCATCGATGCTGATAAATGATGACCATATTCCAAAAGAGATAAGAGAATATTTACAGCTTGATTATTAATGCTGAAAGGTGGGCTCACTCGTGTTGTTGCTGAGACCTAGAGAATATCAGGAAGAAGGCCAACAGGACATTGCTCCCCCCCGGCTCCCCTCTCTGTAGTATGTTGACTTTTCAAGGGAACCTCTGTGTCTGGTGGGATCCAAGTGTTTGCACTGTGGGCAGATGTTCATCCTCTTCTTGTCTAATAATATGAAAAATAAGAAGAGGGCAGTACAGGTGGCAAAATAAATAATGAAACAAATTTGGTTGGATGAAAACAATGTTGCAATGCTAATGATTTCTGAAACCTCTGAGTGAAACAGCTGTTCACTGTGATTTGTGGAGGTCTGAAGTACAGGCCCTTTAATCCCAAACTTCTACATCCCGCCCAGAGTGGGCCAGTGAATACTTCCCCACCTGTTATATACAAATACCAAGGAGCTCCAATGTTCCCCTAGATACAATTCAATAATACAAAATACTGAATGAAATAAAGAAACAGTTACCATGAATAAGACAAGCCATCTAAGTGTTAACAGAGAGAGTGTGGTTTTATTCGATAAATATTTTGTGTGAACACATTACATTGAGAAACACAAAGATGGATATGAGACAAATCCTGGTCCCCAGAAGTTAAAGTTGAGCATGAGCTTTCAGACTGGTACATAAGTAATTGTAAATCAAAGAACATAACAGTAAACACTCTCTTGAAAAAAAGGTACAAAAAACAATTCAAAGTTGAAAAGAGGGAATAGCCATCTTCAGTTTAAGTAAATAAGGAAGGCTTCATGAAGTTAGGTGTCTTTGGAGCTAGACCTTGAGAGATGGTTAACGTGTGAAAAGGTGCCTTATTCATATGCTCCTTATTCCCCTTTTCCTGCATCCCTCCTGATCAGCTTTCAGATCCACACTCTGTTTCTTCCTGTCTGCGGTCTTCTGCACATGTCCCAAACAGCCTTCTCTTTGCCCCACTAACATTTACTCATTATTCCTCAGAGAGACAGGGCTCACCGTGATATCATAGCACCTTGCACATGGCCTTCACAGATTTAACCGTTTTTTAAAATAAATTTTACATTTTTTAAAATTTTATTTAGAAAACTGACATTGATCAATAAGAGTTCATAGGTTTCAGGTAAACATTTCCATAGCATTTGAACTGTTGATTATGTTTTATAACTATCACTCAAAGTCAAATTATTTTCTGCCACTGTATATCTGTCCCTTTTTACACCCTTCTCCCACCCCTTCCCCACACACCCTTCCCTCAGATCCCCCTTTCCCTGGGAATCACTTCACTTTTACCTATGTCCATGAGTATCAGTTTTATATCTCACCTATGTGTGAAATCATACAGTGCTTAGCTTTTTCTGATTTACTTATTCCACTCAGTATAATTATTTTCGCATTTACTTATTTTACTCAGTATAAAGTCCATCCATATTGTCGAAAATGTCACTATGTCACCAATTCTTATGGCTGAGTAGTATTCCATTGTGTATATGTACCACATCTTCTTTATCCAATCGTCTCTATCAAGGGACATTTTGTTTCCAAGTCTTGGCCACTGTGAATAATGCTGTGATGAACATGGGGGTGCATGTGTCCTTACGTACTAATGTTTTCAAGGTTCTGGAGTAGATACTCAGTAGAAGGATTGCTAGGTCATATGGTAGTTTTATTCCAACTATGATTTGTAATTTTGCATTTATCTGGGTGACTTTTAACATAAAGAACTGACCCTCCTTGAGACTACCAGTTCCAAGAACAGCAAACCTTGTCTCATTTGCTTGCTACATGTCCTTACTGCTAGCTCAATACATCCAGAGGCAGCACTCAGGCTTGGTTGGCCCAGGGACTAGAGGTTGCCCCAAAAAAGGTGTACAGACAAAAATATTCAAGACTGAATAAGAATGAGTTACACTTTATAGCTAAAAAATAAAAATGGAGGGGGGACAGTGAGAAATGAGCCAACTAGGGTTGTTTTGGAGCATACTGTTTGTATGGTCAGTATTCACCACCACCATCACAGCTGTCTGGCTAACGCAGCTTTGCATTTGATTTGGACAGACGGTAAGGACTCAACAGAGCCAAAAACTGGTGGTCCATTTTCCTTTATTCTAGCTCTCACCCGGCAAGTGAGAAAATACAAACACACTGGGCTCCAAAACCCATTCATTTATTGCTCACAAAGCTACTGACTCATCCGAGTTTTCCTAGAATCAAAGGCTTCCACCTCACCAGTCTTATTTACCTCTGTTTCCCATCTCCTTCTCCTCCACAAACTGGCTTCTTCTTCCCCCATTCTGACATTTTGGCTGCCTCTTCCACATGCCTTCCCTGCCCTGCTCCAGCCTGGGCTCCTCCTCCCTACCAGAAGGTGGCCACTCTCCCAAAATGGCCTCCTAGATCCTTCTTTTAAAACCTTTTGGTGCGAAAGTCCTCCCTCAATGCACATTAGCATAACCACACCCCTTCCCAAGCACGAAGGCAATTGATATTATTACCTAGGCTATGGCCATCCATGTGGACAGAGCCATCTTTAACAAAGTGAGTAAAATATATCTGTTCTGCTCAACACTGTTGAATCTAAAACCTTATTCATCCTTGCATGCAATCTCTCTAAATTCCACTGGTCAGAATAAGGAATTTTTAGATTGAGTTTTAATTAGCCTCTTAGGGCACACACAAAAGCCATGCTATATAATTGTTATTAAGCTCTGCCTGTAATCTTTCTGAAAATGTTCTTTCCCACAGTTGTAACAGGTTTGTGGCCTTGGTCACAGATTGTCTTCCTTTCCCAACTCTCAGGTCCCTCCGGAAGGCCTTGTCCTAAGGACATTTCCCAGAACCTTCCCAGGGTCGGGGTTACTTGAGGGGAGGGTTGGGGAGGGCTGGGTGAGGGAGATGCTTAATGAAGAAATTGCCCTAGTGGGAGGTGGGGTGAGGGGACTTTGAGTTTAAAGGGGTCTGGATTTAAAGGAGTCCTGGACCCAAACCAAACATTCCAGCTTTTTGTTTATTAATGTAAAGGGGTAATGATCTCTTTTTCTGTAGCTACTTCCTGCTGGTTAGGGTCATTGAAATATCTAGGAGGAGGGGCTGGTCTGAGGTTCCGACTAGGTTGTGAGAACAGTTTGTACAAGCCCTTTCCAATCCCAAGGTGTTATTTCATATACCATGCTGATTGCTTCCACCATCCCCTTGGGAAAAATGCTTTTCCAGTCTTCTAAGTCTAAACATCCTCCTTCAGACACCAAGGGTTTTGGTCCAATCCTGACCAAAAGGGTAGTTACATTTCAATCTGCCACCCTGCAGCACAGAGGTGTCCCTGTAGCTGTAATTTGAGACTCCACTGCTCAGGGGAAAGGGAATTCCCCAGGATGAAGGAGAGGTGAAGAGAATGGGAAATCACCTGGCTGATCCCTAAAAGTGACCTCACCACAAGCATTCAAGGGCTTTCCCCCTCCTGCTTCTGTCCCTTACCAAATGGGATGAGTGGATGTCCTTTTTCTTTGCCAGGCTTTGGAAGGTCGTTTCTTCTTGTTCCTCTCATGGGGAACCACTGGTCATGGTAACAATAAACTACTTGGAGACCATATGACAAGCCTCCGAGGGGCTGAGGAGAGACAACAGCTGTGGACAACAGATCAAAGGACAAAAGGACCATCCCCAGCCTTTCTCAGATATTTTTTAGCAGCACAATAACTCAAAGAAGTAGATAGCAGACATTTTCAGGGGGTGAAGTAAAGGACAAGAAACATGCTGACTCCTAATCTCTGTTCTGAGAGCCTATTTATTTATTGTTGCTGAATCTTATGCTTCTCTTTTGCTATTTCCAACATGCACTGTTTCCAGCACGGGTCAGAGAGGCCCCTAGATTCTTGTCTGCTCAGGCTTTTGCGCTAGGGTGCCTCACTGTCACTATCATCCTAATGCTGTGTATTTTCATAGCATATTCCTACAGAAGACCTAAAATTTGGGAAGTGCTTAAAAGAGTAGGATGGCAGAAAAAAATGTCTCTCAAAAATTCTAATATGGACATAAAATTATATTTTGTTAATATCTAACCTTCCTGTCCATTATAGACTAGCTCTCTTTTGGTAAATTCTTGACTCTTCCATGTCTGCAAACGTAGTTTTTTTTGTTTGTTTTTTGTTTTGTTTTTTTACAGAGACAAAGAGAGAGTCAAAGAGAGGGATAGATAGGGATGGGACAGACAGACAGGAACAGAGAAAGATGAGAAGCATCAATCATCAGTTTTTTTGTTGCAAAACCTTAGTTGTTCATGAATTGCCTTCTCATATGTGCCTTGACCGTGGGCCTTCAGCAGACCGAGTAACCCCTTGCTTGAGCCAGCAACCTTGGGTCCAAGCTGGTGAGCTTTGCTCAAACCAGATGAGCTCGCGCTCAAGCTGGCGACCTCAGGGTCTCGAACCTGGGTTCTCTGCATCCCAGTCTGACACTCTATCTACTGCGCCACCGCCTAGTCAGGTTTAACCAGTTTTCAAGACCCAGTTTAAATGGCATCCATTCTCTGAGACCAACTTGATTTTCTTATTCACTTGTGGGATAAATTTCTCTATCAGCAAGGGTCCAAAATACTCCTTTTGTAAGCAGCTTCACCAAGCACTTGCTGTGTAACCTTCAGTGAAATGCTTAATCTCTCTAGGTTTCAGTTCCTTACTTTAAAATTCTGGCTAATAATAGTGCCTACTTTATAGATTTATTATGGGGATTAAATGAGGTCATATTCACAGAAGACACTAAACAGTCAGCGGCTGCTTAGAAGAGAGCCTGTCCATTGTCTGCTGCATTAAGTGTTTGTTAAATAAATAAAAGAAATACAGATCTAATATTACCAGTCACAATCTTTATCCTCTCTTCCATCCTAGATGCTTTCCCCAGAGAAGGTCAATGTCTGTATATCTCCATATTCAACCAATTCTATCTATTTCTAAGTAGCAGTTATAAATTTCTGTTGGGTTAAGATGTTCTCTGGATTTCACTGGGGATTAATCATTAATAAACAAAGACTGGCTTGAAATAACCAAAAGGGATATTTTTCTCCCTAAATATCATTTTCTTCATATTTTTAGACTATTAAATCTTAGGTCTCAAGTACACCATCAGTGTTCGATACACACAGTGGGCACATAATAAATTTGTCAAGTGAATAAAATATAATGAGTAAGTAGCACTTTATCTCAAAATATTAAAATGCCTTTAATATTTTACCTGAAACAATGCCCAATTTCTACATTATCATATTCAATACAGATGTGTATCAAGCAGATGCTATTTCAAAATTTAAAAGGTTTCAAACATCTTTGGAAGACTGGCACATGTCTACTATAGGCTCTATTTTATTTATTTTACCAGTTAGTCAACAGGTGCCCTTATACCCCCACTAGTGCTTAGCACTATCATTGTGGAAGAATCTATTTTTTTTAATTTATTTTATTTTACTTATTCATTTTAGAGAGGAAAGAGAGAAGGGGGGAGGAGCTGGAAGCATCAACTCCCATATGTGCCTTGACCAGGCAAGCCCAGGGTTTCGAACCAGCAACCTCAGCATTTCCAGGTCAACGCTTTATCCACTGCGCCACCACAGGTCAGGCAGCAAGAATCTATTTTAAAAGAGGCATGGGACATATCCTCAAGGAACTTACAGACTAGATGGATCAATGACACAGTTAGCACGGCAGTTTCAGACCGTATGATTGAAACAGTGAGTGATGTAGGTTGTGAGTGATCACAGCACTGAGAACGGGGATAACTGGGGAACATGTCTCAGATGAGGCTGGTGGATAGGACAGATTCATAAAGATGACACATAAGAACAGAAGGCAAGAGACTCATTCATCTTCCTACATCACTTTTCATGAGGCTTTATTCAAGCTCATCACACTGAACTGAATTTAATTCCTCTGACTGGAAAAACCAGTGTCCAGAGAGTCAAACTTGCAATGCTCAGTGGGCTGGGCTGGGGAATGGGGGATGTCCCAAGAGACAGGAATAGTTAGGACTGGGCTCCTTGGAGGAAAGTGGACCCTAGCCAGTCCTCCAGGTCTCATGTCTGCAGTGTCTGGCAAACTTGCCTGGTGTTGGCTGTCACCCTTTACCTCGCTCTCCTGACCACCCCGTGACCTATTCCCAATCCTCTCCTTTTTTTTTTTCAGTTAGATCAGTATAAATTCTTGCTGCTCTATTTGATTTAAATGCAAGTTTCCAAATAAAATATAAACTAATTGGCTGCATATTTTGAAGTGGCTCCCTCAAGGCTTTAAGTTTCAAAGTTGATTTTCCTTGGAGGGTTTGTGTATTCCTCCCCCCACCCCACCCCTCGTTCAGAAATGATTGGGTAAGTTATATTAAACAGTTCTAAAAGAAGGCGCCTTTCTTTTACATGTTTTCCCTCCAATTCCCCAAACATTTTATTACTATTTCATCTCCCCCAAGTCTGGCCAGAAACTTGGCCTCCTTTGACTCCCAAACACACCAAGTTATTAAAAATACCCTTCAGCCGAAATTAAGGAAAGGTCAGTAAAATGAACTCAGCATGGGACTGAAGCAGAGCACAGTGATTTCTTTGACTTCAAGTAGGAAATGAACGGGAGTGCTTTTGGACTGCCAGTTTCTTTCACTAATCTGTTGCTGGACTCTGTCAGATATGAATGTCTCTCCTTGTCAGATTTCCTCCTATCTCTCCATTTTACTGTCACCAAAACATGAGAATTAGCTGAAATAACAAGAGCTTATCTCATTCAAAAAAAAAAAAGAAAAAAATCAACATTCCACAGAAAGATATGGCACCTTCAGCTCATATTAGGAGGAAGGTAAAATTAGAACCTTAGCACTCCCAAGGTTAATACATTAAAAAACAGGCAGACACGCTATTTTCAGGCTGCTGCTCATTGAGTCTTGTTTGTATTGGAAGCCTCTGAAAGGAATCCACACATCAGGAACGGGTACGCGAACAGGGAGGAGACAGCTGCTGGTATAATCAGGGTAGGAACAGCTCTTCTGCTTGCCTACCAGATAACATAGAGGTTTGGTGTCTAACTGACCGTGGGACAAAAGGAACATTGTTTTGGGGGAAAAAAAGGCACCTTTGCTGTGGTCTAGACTGTTACGGCATCTTACTTCTGGAGGGACCTGTGTTTAACTGTGTTTTTTAAATCCAGCTTTCTAACTTTGTATCTGTGGCGAAAGTGAACTGTACTCAAGAGTAAATCAAAATTGATTCTCAAGGCGATACTTTTGCTAAGAAAAACAGGAAGTGCAGATAGCATTAAAATACAAACTCAGCAACTTGGCAAGATGTAGTTAATCAAGAAAGAGAGCAACCCATTGGCATTCATGGGAAGATATGTCCTAAGACTTTCATAAATCCCAAATTTATGATATCACTATAATCTACTATTACCCCCACAAGAAGCACCATGCATAACTCATAGAAATTACTGTATATGATGCAGGAATCAGAGAAAAGCTGCACAGACACAGAGCTGCTTTGGTTGGGTGTTGCAGTCAGGCTCACTCACCAAGACACAACCCAGATTCAAGTCTTAGCAAAATAATAACATGCCACAGGCCACAATCCTTTATAACCTTCTTCACATAGACAAGACGGTGACCTTGAATTCATGAGGATGAGATTATACTCTATTTCTAAGAAGGTAATTTAATCAACTATGGTATAGTTTAATCAACTTCTGAGAGAAAGCAGTTTCCTTTAGAAACATGACACCCTGTATAGCCCTTTGTTTATCATTCCAAATGGGAGGAGAAGGTAGTGGGAATGTGAAGTTGAGCAGGATAGAACCTAAAAAGAAATGAATCGTATTGGGAAATTATGATTCATGGTATTTTCATTGCTTGAAGTTCTTTTGTACATTTGCATTGAGATTTTTTTCCACAAAATCCATTCTTGACATTAATTGTAACTTCCATATAACAGTCCTTTACTAAGTTGTTATTACAGAGCGCTTATATCATAAAATTAGGGAGCTACAAAAGAAATGTACAATATCTTTTGAGAGGGGAAAAATACATGTGTGCACAAAGAGCAATGCACATCAAAAACTTAATAGAATGCAAGTGTGTGTGTGTGATTTAGAATGAAGCTAGGGCTATAGGGTAGCTGTGAGATGTTTACAGAGTTTCTTTTTTGAAGAGTGGTCAAGGTCCAATTTTCAAGCAATGAATTCAGCAAAGGCAGAAAGACATGTATGTGCATGGATGAGGCTTCGGGGGTCACTAGGGAGACCATCTTATTGGAGTAAAGGGCAAGAGGTTCATTTAAATGAAGGTCTGAAAGTCACAGATGAAGTAAACATCATATTGCTTTCATTATTCCACTGTAAGCAAAAGTCTTGCATTTCACCCCCACTGAAATACCAGGAAAACACTTACAAAAGAACAATATTAACAAATTTATTTATACTCATAAAAATGTCAGCTTACAGATCATAGCAACCAGGCATCCAACCCTATGCTGAACACCTACGACGTGCCAGGCACGGTCCTAGCACAGGCAATCTGCCTTGTCACTCCCTATGTGGTTTAATGACCTCCTTTTTCCCAGTCACACGAACTGCAGATTCTGAAGTTCTCTAATATTTTTTTATTCTCAGTGCCACGTGAAATACTTCAATTTGACAATCTTTAATTCTACCTATAAGATATTTTCTCATGTATCCAATGTTTCTGTCTTAAGTCTGGACCATATTATTTCACGTTTGGATTTCTCCATTATCCTCCAGACTCTGGGCTCATTATCTTCAAATAAAACCCATCTTTTCCCTCCCTCCAGAGGAGGAGAAGGTCAGGTGTGGTAGCACTGATAATAACAGCTAGTATGTATGTATATGTCATGAATATACTGGGTTGAGTGCTTATTAGGTAAAGTTATTTCATTTAGTGCTATCAGCCACCTGCTAAAAAAAGAGAGAAAACTATGATACGGAGAGACTGAATATTTTTCCACAAGGTTTGTATAAGTAATAATTGGTGGAGCTAGAATTTTAAATTGGGTCTAACTCAAAACCTAAACTTTTTAATCTAGTCACAATATTTAATTCAGTATCTCTTATAAAATAAGGTACACATTTTGAAGTACTTGGCATTGGGACTCTTGAATCAGATTGTGTGGGTTCAGATTTCAACTCTACTTACCGGCTGTGTGAACTTAGTCATGATAATAAATTTCTCTGAACCTCAATTTATCATTTATAAAATAGGTTACCATTACTTTCCCTACACAGCATTGTTGTAAAGATAAAAGAATTTAATACATGTAAAATGTTTATATTTTACACAGAGCCTGACATATAGTAAATGTTTAATAAGAATTGATGCAAGAATGAATAGATAGCTAAATAGATAAATGATAGATAGATAGATGATAGATAGATAGATGATAGATGATAGATGATAGATAGATTGATAGATGATAGACTAATAAATGAATGAATGAATTCCTTTTGAGTACACCTCTTTAAATAAATATATCACTCATAGTAAGAATACCTACTTTATCCCTAATTCTTAGGGTTAAAAACTGCCTGCATTTTTTTTTCAGAGAAAATCATTAAAAAATGTCTTTTTAATGAACAGAAAATAAGGAGATACATATGCATTTTCATAACTACTATCACCATTATCAATCATAACAACCATCAACATTGGTTATAATTTATAAAACTTCAAGGACATTTACTTTCCCCAAATGCAATATGAATGTGTAAAATACTGAGGCTAGAAAAGACAATGACAAAGGCGTTGCTTTTAAACCTATGTGACAATGTAGATATGTTCGTAGTTTAATTGGCATATAACTAGATTGTGCAACTTTTGTCAACATATGATCTGCCATTCCTGTTGCCCACGGCCTAGAAATGCACACGGGTCATCTAGATATTACCTGCTTTACTCTACTTCCTCCCCGTCCCTTGCCAAATTCCTAGTATAAATTTTTACAAGTTCATACTTTCCTTTAAAAAGACATTGTCAAAGTTTTCTCTCAATACTAGTTTAAGGTGAGCAGGAAGTTCGTACTATAAAAATTCAGTATTTTATATGTCATAGTTGTGTGGGTGTGGGGCAAGGGGTGAAACTAGATAAATCAGTAGCAAAAAGTTGGTAACAGATGGTGTTTAGCAGTTAGAGAAAGCAGCATTTTTATCACATCCCAGATAGTGAAGCTTTTCTAAGATTCCACTGTTCAAATGGAGACGTACAAGTTCCCCTTCCAGAAGTAGTATATTCTCTAACTTCAGAGGTCAAATTCATATCCAGACTTCAGTAACCCCAAACATTTCATCCCCCAAATGTCTATCCTCCCAACATGCAGTTATTCTTCCTATTAAAAATCTGCTAGTTTTACAGCTTGCAGGGAAGAAGAACGGTATTCTCTGAATGCTAAAATAATGCTATTGCCAGGGAAGATGAGCCATTGCTTTCTTCTCCTTTGGGCCTCGGTGGGTTTTTTTTCCCCCTCTCCTTTTGAAGGGTCCAGTGGAATACAATGTAGTGAACACTTGGTAACTCAGAGGACTATTTTCCTTAAAAGGACTGGGCTAACCTCACTGCTTACCTTTTAATATTTATCCAAGTTAAGCAATCCAAAATGAAAAAAAAAAAACAAAAAACAACGAAGTAAAACACAAGGGTCATGGTTAAAAGGGAACCAGTCTAAGGAAAATATGAAAAATCAGATCTGGCAATGTGCCTGGATGTCTAAGCAAGAACTAATAGCAAATATGTAACCAACTAAGATACTCTGAGGGCAGGGGTTAGCCCTGTCTTAATAAGTTGTACCCTAGTATTTAGCACAATGCTTAGCACATTTCAATAATCAAAAATTCTCATTTCAGAAACAAATGAGAATGAATAGGAAAAGTAACATCAGTAACTGAGTGGATTAATGGGGTTAAGTGAAACCATGAAAAAGTATCAGAAGACTCGAAACTCCTAGTAAAAAATCAAATTCAGAAGAGTTTAGGTAAGAAAAACTGTATGTGTATGTGTACAATGTTTATATATACAAAGCGCGTAGACAGATACAAGTACTTAGGAAGGGAAAAACTTCCACATGTGTTTGCATATCTATAGACAAGATAAACTGGAAGGAACCAATATGTTCTAAAAATAGCATTTTGAGACAAAGGCTAATTCAGAGAAACTAAATCCTGTAACACTGAGACTACTGAGTCTTATTTTAAAAATAAGCATGACTTAATATTGAACAGGATTCAAAGGTATATGGCGCTCTTAATCCCTCAAACTGGCACTGAGGTGAATAGTTTACTTAAACAAATTACTATGTAAAAAATATGTCCTTTCTTTGTTTATTTAAATAGTAAGTCAATCTCATCTGTCCTAAAATAAATAAATAAAATAAAATAAAATAAAGTGAGTCTCATCTATTCTGCAAACTGCAATGAAGCAGAGAGGAAAAAGGATGAGGTATGAGCCAGTGAAGGTTTGGTATTGTACAGAGGAGAACTGTGGACTGTGCTTTCCCTAACACATGGCAGATGTTCATGCTCAAGCTCAGAGTAAAGCCAGCTAGAATTTAGGACTGTTACCCCAAGTGTGATATGTAAACAACTTAAGGGCCAGAGTTATTAAGTTCTGAGAGCCATGCTAGCTGGGTTTTAGATTGGGCTCATGTCTCACTCTCTCACAATATAGAAGATAATTTGAAGCAGAACTGAATATCTACCACGGTGCAGTTTTGACTTTTTATGGGCTTCCTCCCAAAAAGGAGATTGACTTCAACAACCTCAACCAGAGAGTTTTCTTGTTTAAAACTCAGAGAAATTCTCGATGAATATTAAATAACTGAATTAAATACATTTAAAGGCAATCAAAAATGCCCCAAAGTTCTCAACTTAATAATTATCAGATAGTACAATGCAAAGCAAGGGGGGGGGGGTCTAAAATAGCTTCTATGTTGGAATCCAAACATTTTTAAATACTGATACTATGAGTCACAAGAATCTATTTGTATAAATATTTAATGGCCATCTGTTTTAGCTGTTGACATCCATTTACCTTTTTTTAAAAGAATGCTCTTTTTGTTCAGGGAACCATCCATTGCTGCTTCTAAAGTTTTGTGGTTTTAATGCGCCCATTTTAAGGGATACAACCAATAAGAGAAGCCTTCTCAATGGCTGTAGTGAATGGTTCAGATATGGGTACAAGAGCAAACTTGGGCAATAAAAATCAGACCGGAACCTTGGTTTGACTTTGGAGGAGTTAGAATTTTAAATTAGGTCTAACTCAAAACCTAAACTTTTTAAGATCATATATCTAGAACAGTATTTAATTCAGTGTCTTTTCCTATAAAATAAGGCACATACAGTATTTTGAAGTACAGGCTTTGAGACTCTAGGATCAGATTTTTGGGTGCAGATTTCAACTCTATTTCCTGGCTTTGTGAACTTGGGTATGACAATAAATATCTCTCTTTTCTACAGGACTTAAAGAGTAGACTTTGAGGGCCCTGGCTCGCTGGCTCACCGGTTGAGCATTGGCCTGATGTGTGAATGTCTCAGGTTTGATTACTGGTCAGGGCACACAGGAGAACTGCCCATCTGCTTCTCCACCCCCACACTCTCACTTCTCTCTCTCTTCACCTCCTGCAATAAGGGCTCAATTGGAGTAAGTTGGCCCTGGGCACTGAGGATGGCTCCATGGCCTCTGCCTCAAGTGCTAAGAAGAGCTTGCTTGCTGAGCAACAGAGCAATGCCCTAGATGGGCACAGCATTGCCCCCTAGTGGGCTTGCCAGGTGGATCCTAGTTGGGGCACTTGCAAGAGTCTGTTTCTGCCTCCCGCCTCTCACTGAATAAAAAAATAAAAATAAAAAAGTGTAGACTATGCTAATATTTACAATTACTATTCTCTTGCTACCATGAGAAAACAAATAAGGAAAGGACAGCCAAGTAGTGCCCAGGGACAAAGAAAAAGCTTAATCTTCATAATTTTTTGATTCTCATGTCTGTAGATTGCTTATCCTTGAACTTTACAGATGGAAAATCAGTAAATCACTGTTGGCTTAAGTCCGTGAGGTTGGATTTTCTTTCACCGATCCCCAACAGAGTCCTAACTGATGAAGAAACTCTCTTGTAAAGAGTCAAGGATATTAACTTTCAATTAAAGTATTTCAGTTTTTGGAAGAGAACAGTCATTTTGATGAATATTATTCATAGTTTTCTTCTGAGTCCTATGAAGAATTGAGTCTACAAGAAAAACCAGTAAGGGCTCATTTCATTAAAAGTGGTATATTTGTTATGTATATTTTTCAAAGACTATTAACTATTTAAAGCAAAAATAACCTTTTGTAGTATAGCTTATAGCACATATTGAAGAAAACTACATAAAACAAGAGTGTAAAGAGGATGTGGAAGAATATAGAATTATACTCTTTTAAGGTTTATGTATTTTTTTCTTTATATATAAATTTTATTTTCTTTTTATTTACTTTTTTATTTAGTGAGAGGGTAGGAAGCAGAGACAGGCATGTGCCACAAACAGGATCCACCCGGCAAGCCTACTAGGGGGCAATGCTGTGCCCATCTGGGGCCCTCGCTCTGTTGCAACCAGAGCCATTTTTTAGGGTCTGAGGCAGAGGCCACTGAGCTTTCTTCAGTGCCCAGGGACAACTCTCTGTAATCGTATCATGGCTGCAGGAGGGGAGGAGAAGAGAGAGAGAAAGAAAAGTGAGAGGGGGAGGAGTGGAGAAGCAGATGGTCGCTTCTCCTGCATACCTTGACTGGGAATCAAACCCAGGACATTCCCATGCTGGGCTGACACTCTACCACTAAGCCAACCAGCCAGAGGCAATACATTGTTTGTGTATTAACATAACATTTGAAAGTGAACTATGAAGTAACAGATACATATAATTTCTAAAAGAATTACTAGAAATAACATATAATTTCTAGAAGAGTAACACAAAGAGATGCAGCTAAAAACTGGTCACAACCCAAATGTACCTCAAAAGCATGATTGACTCTAAAGGATTAGAGGAAACTTTATGGATTGATGGAAATTCTCTACGTCTTGTTCGGGGTGGCAGGGGCATAGATATAAAAAATTATCAAAACCCATTCATCTCTTTTAAGATCCAAGTATTTCACTGAATATAATAAATTTTACCTCAATGAAAATATTTTTCAAGCCTTATAATACTTTAGGGACTCAAGGCAGTGTTGAGACTAATGCAGGAAGATGACATGGAGCGGCTTTGACACAAATGAAAACTCCAGAAAACAGCATACAGCCTTGACACTTGGACGATTTCAGGACACAGTCTTGTCAATACTCTAGGGCTGAAAGGAGGAATAGCATCTATTGCCCTGCAGCCTATATAGCACAGGGAGCCAGGGCAGAGGCTGGGGACAGTGGGAGATGTACTCTTATAGCATCCACATGAGCTCCCTATGAACCAGTACCTGCATCAGTACCCTCAACAGTGCCAATGACATTAATGACTTGGCACAGAGCAGTGGCTTTAGCACAAGGAACAGTTTCAGGTCAAATGACGGCTATGCCAATAGCAGAGATAGGAGTGGCTCCATCGTGGGCTTTTATAATGAATTCACCTCATTATGTGGTAGTGGCTGAGAGAACCTAGGAGACTTCTTCCAGACATCTGAGACATACCACTTAACCTTACAGAAATAAGTTAGGGAGACTCAGAAGGGAATGGAGAATTCAACAATAGCTGGTGGAGTTGAGTACTAGAAAAATATCATTTGTAGATTGCTCATAGGACCCACTTTTACTCCCAAGTTGGGATGGACTAAGGGAACACAGGTGATTCAATGATAAATTATTAAGGGCTTCTTTTTTGTTTGTTTGTTTGTTTTTTTACTCAAATAGGTAACTTTCCTTTATTTGGAAAAATACAAAGCTCAAATTCTACTAAATCCTAAAGTGTAAAAATATTTAAAAGTCACAGATTTTGGAGCTGAATGGACCTTTTATTGTGATGTATCAGATCAGTGTACAAAAAAACCTTAAGCTGCCTTTCTCTTTCACTACTACAGTGGTTTTCAAACCTCAGCATGCACAGAATCACTGGTATAGCTTGTGAAAATACACATTTTGGGCCCCAATGTTACTGTTTCTGATTCAGTGGGCTTCAAGTGGAGCCTGGGGATTTTCATTTCTACCAAGTTCGCAGGGGGTGTTCACACTGCTGTTCCCGAGACTTAATCTTGAGAATGCTTCCATATTCTTAGCTTGAGGTTGGAGGTCAGAAATATGAAAACAAACATTTTGTTAAGCAGTGGAAATAAGGACAAATAACTAATTTGCTGGCATTCTAGCTATGTTCCAAGTATAATATTAGATACATAATATTCTTTAATTCTAACAATAACCATGTATGAATTGTATGTTTTCCTCTAGTTTACAGATGAGAAGGCTGTGCCTGGCCAAGGTTCAACAATATTCACAGTGTCATACAACCTGTTAGTGACCAAGTTTGAAACAAACATTCTGCCCTGTTCCAAAGTCCATGTCCTTTCCAGCATTTCCCAAAGAAAGGAGACTGGTCCACTGTGTTTTATAAGAATCAGTAGCCAACAAATTCTAGAAAAGACAAGGTTGTGTTTTCAAAAGTGTTTAAGCCCCATAAAAACCACAGCAAATCTTTTAGAAGAGAAAGAACAGTATACTCTAGGTAAAATATCATTTAAAAGATGGGAGAAGTTAAAAAGTATCGTGTTTACTATAAAAGCTGCTCTCTCTAATAATACTTACCCCCAGGAGAGTTATAAAAACCTGAATTTTTCAAGACTTCCATATAAATCTATATCCCTTTGGCCAGCAAGAATGCCAAGGCGAACACAATAATAACAGCTGGATAATGCTGAAATTGATATGGGAGTAATTTATCAATCTTCAATCTAAAAGAAAATATTTAGACCTCTGCCATGTACAGCTTTCAAGACATTAGTGACCACCTGTGCCCATCCCTGTTTTCCTTTTTAATCACATAGCTTCTAAAGCTGAGCCATAGCAACAATAGAATCACACCATCTGGTTAAAACATGAACACACTGCTACCTATATTTCCCCAAAATAGATAACCAAGCTCTGACTGTATATATATTTCCAATTACATAACAGCAAATTTTCAGAAGGATAACCCAAGATTACAGTAGTTTTCAAAGGTGTGTAATCTAAAGAATTAACCTGAAAAGGAATGCCATACCAAAAAGAACATATGAACATCACATAAATCCTAAGGTGAATGAGATGACCACAGCTTCAATTTACAGCTGCAGAGTAAACTGTCTAATCTCGAAGTTAAAGGACACTAACAATCATCTGGACCTGTGTTCACCAAATATGTTCTGAGGACAGTCCTGACCTGTCTTCATTATCATTGCCTTGCTGTGTCTGGTGTGTGTGTGTATACACACACACACATGCACGCATGTGCGTACGCACACACTTATGAAATCTATCATAAGAAATTAGCATTCAGAAAGTTTCAGGAGGAGTCATAGAACTATCTGTTTTTCAAGCATCCTAGGTGATTTTCGTGTTTACAGGGACAAAAATGATTGATCAATTGTAATCTACTAATTTGGACAAGGAGATACTCCTTAAGAGTAATAAAAGTGCATTAAGGTCCTGACTGGTTGGCTCAGTTGTAGAGCATGGGCCCAGTGTGTGGAAGTCCCAGGTTCAATTCCTGTTCAGGGCACACAGGAGAAGTGACCAACTGCTTCTCTACCTCTCCGCTTCTTTCTCTCTCTCTTTCTCTCTTCCCCTCCCACAGCCATGGTTCGAATGGTTCCAGCAAAATTGACCCTGGGTGCTGAGGATGACTCCATAGCCTCACCTGAGTGCCAAAATAGCTTGCTTGCTGAGCAACAAAGCAGAGGCCCAGAGCATTGCCTGGAAGGGGGTTTGCTGGGTGGATTGTGGTCAGGGTGAATGCATGAGTCTGTTTTTTACTTAAAAAAAAATTCATTGAAGGGAAGACAAGTGGTCACTTGTATTCTGTCACAGACATCTGGAAATTACAGCATTTGAAGGGTTGAGCTCATTGATGTATCATCACCAGGTCACTGGGAACATGACCATTCAAGATTCATTGGGAAGCATTAGCAGGGACTGGTTGATATGTCAACAAGTGACAATACTAACAGAAGTGGTGGCAATAGCAGAAATAAAAGCATTGACACCTAGAGTTGAAGGTACCCAGTATTCACGGTAATTGCTAGGGATGTCCAGTGAAGGCCTGATACTCAACAAAAATCAGTGCTGCTCAGCAAGCTTGGCAGACACCAGCACAGCTACAGGGAGGCTACCTGGACTTGCTTAGGAACATTTTAGGAGACTCTCATTTAGGATAGCTTTTAATTGTGCAAGTATACAACATTTATTTTAAAGTTAGTCTATTTATTTTAAAGTTAGTTGTTCAGTAAAAATTTCTCTTTTTGTTCACTCATAATATTTTGATAATCATTTTTCTACCCTTCCTTTTTAAATAGTGAGATTTTTTTTAGTATTGTTAAACATGTGAAATTATTGAATGTACAAAATATTTTATTGGCCTGACCTGTGGTGGCTCAGTGGATCAAGTATCGACATGGAATGCTGAGGTCGCCAGTTCAAAACCCTGAGCTTGCCGGGTCAAGGCACATATGGGAGTTGATGCTTCCTGCTTCTCCCACCCCCTCTGTCTCTCTTTTCTAAAATGAATAAATAAATAAAGAATTTTAAAATATATTTTATTAATCAGTGTATCATTTTACACATCATACATAATCAAGCCTGCATTAAAAGAATACAGAAATATTCCACAAATCAGTGCTTAACTAAAAACTTATTTTTAAATAAAACTAGACACTTTAAAATTTTATTTAGAAATTAAATTTAATGGGTGATGTTGAACAATTAGAGTACATAAGTTTTACTTAAACATTTCTATAGCATTTGAACTGTTGATTACCATATGTTGTGTGCCCATCACCCAAAGTCAAATCATTTTCTGTCACTTTATATTTGTCCCTCTTTGCTCCCTCCCCCCACCTCTCCCTCTAATAACCACTTTACTTTTATCTATGTCCATGTGTCTCAGTTTTATATCCCACCTATGTGCAAATCATAATTCTTAGCTTTTTCTAATTTATTTATTTCACTTAGTATAATGTTCTCAAGGTCCATCCATGTTGTTGTAAATGGCAATTATCATCATTTCTTATGGCTGAGTAGTATTCCATTATATATATATATACATAATACACACACACACACATACACACACACACAGAGTGTCCGTAAAGTACACTTTTGACCAGTCACAGGAAAGCAACAAAAGACCATAGAAATGTGAAATCTGCATCAAATAAAAAGAAAACCCTTCCAGTTTCTGTAGGATGATGTGGCAGCATGTGCGCATGTGCAGATGATGACGTAACACCGTGTATACAGCGGAGCAGCCCACAGCCATGCCAGTCGAGATGTGGATGGTACAGAGGAAAGTTCAGTATGTTCTGTGGCTCGCTAAATTTGAACCCATGACCAAAGTGCAACATGAATATCAGCGCATTTATAATGAAGCGCCACCACATAGGAATAACATTACTCGGTGAAATAAGCAGTTGAAGGAAACCGGCAGTTTGGTGGAGAAACCCCATTCTGGTAGGCCATCAGTCAGTGATGAGTCTATAGAGGCTATACAGGATAGCTACCTAAGGAGCCCTAAAAAGTCTGTGCATGAGCCCACATCGAACTGCAGTGAATAGGTATGAAACTGGGAGAGTTTTCCTTTTATTTTGTGCAGATTTCACATTTCTATTGTCTTTTGTTGCTTTCCTGTGACTGGTCAAAAGTGCACCATGACTTTATGGACACACTGTACTACATCTATCTTCTTTATCCAGTCCTCTATCAAGGGACATATTAGTTGTTTCTATGTCTTGGCCACTGTCATTAATGCTGAGTTAACATGGAAGTGCATGTGTCTTTACGTACCAATGTTTTTGAGTTTTGGGGATAGATACCCAGTAGAGAGATTGCTGGGTCATATGGTAGTTTTATTCTTAATATTTTGAGAAGCCACTATATTTCCTCCTATAATTGCTATACCAGTTTACATTCCCACCAGCAGTGAATGAGAGTTCCTTTTTCTCCACTTGTTCTTACCTGTCTTGTTGATAACAGCCAATCTAACAGGTGTGAGGTGGTATCTCATTGTAGTTTTCATTTGCATTTCTTGAATAGCTAGTGAAGATGAGCATCTTCTTATATATCTGTTGGCCATTTGTATGTCTTCATGAAAGAGGTGTCTGTTCAGGTCCTCTTCTCATTATTTAATTGGATTACTTGCTTGTTTGTTGCTGAGCTTTGTGAGTTTGTTGCTGAGCCATTAACAAACAAGGGGTTAATGGCTCCAGTAAGTATTAACCCCTTACTGGAGCCATTGTTTGCAAATATCATATCCCATTTAGTTGGCTGCCTATTTGTATTTTTGTAGGGTTTTTTTCCTTGTGCAGAAGCTTTTTAGTTTGATATAGTTCCATTCATTTATTTTTGCTTTTAATTCCCTTGCCTTTGGGGTCAAACTCATAAAATGTTCTCTACAGCAAAGTCCATAAGCTCAGTACCTATATTTTCTTCTATGCAATTTATCTTATATATAGGTCTTTGATCCATTTTGAATTAATTTTTTTTGCATGGGGACAAGGTGTAGTCAAGTTTTATTCTTTTGCATGTGGCTTTCCAATTTTCCCAGCAGCATTTATTGAAGAGGCTTTCCTTTCTCCATTATGTGCTTTTAGCTCCTTTGTTAATAATTTGTTCATGTACGTGTGATTTTACTTCTGGGCTCTCAATTCTGTTTCATTGGCCTGTATGTCTTTTCTCTGCCAATACCATGCTGTTATGATTATTGTGACTTTGAACACTAGAAGTTTTTAACCCATACAAGCATACAAAGTTGATGGATTAACTACACATACATTTTAGCTCCCTTCTTTTATTCTTTCTATCAGAATATACTACTACTAAGCAGTACTGTTATTTATAAACATCTTTTAAGCATATGTAACTCAGCATTATTTTAGTGTATGAGAGTGTGTTCAGATGCATAAGCAGTTAAATAATTTGTGGTAATTTAGTCAGTCCCTGGGTTATGAATGTAATAGGTTCTATAAATTTCTTCTTATGTTAAATTTGTATGTAAATTGGAACAAGTACATTTACCTTAAATGCAACTTAGACAGATGTTTGTCTTAACATATAGTATTTATCTTTCCATTTCAGTGCATATAAATTCTTAAACATTTCAAACCTACAGATCTTATCTTGTTCGAAACCTGGGACTACCTGTATTCTCAAAAAAGGTAAGACAATAATAGAATTTCATTTCATACTCACTTGGAGTCTGCTTGAATTATTATAATGATCAACAACTTTGAATGATGAAAATTTGGATGACTGTAAGCTCATGGAGCTACCAAAGATTCAGTCCCTGTAAAATTGCATTGAAAACTAATCTGTTCTTCATACCCACTTTAAAGTAAGCTTAGGAGAAATATCAATAATTAATTGAAATGCATAGTATCAGTCTACGGTGGTTTCTGAACCTCTTACTTCACTGTCCAGTCTTTGAGAACACATTGTTCTTCAATACATTTATTCCCTCTTTCAATGTGTAATAATAAAAAAATTTAAATTCACACAAAAAATAAGTTTAGCTTTTCAGTGTCACCCCGAGAGCATATTCAGCTAAATATATGCAAGTTTAAGAAAGAAAAAAAAATCTTCTAGCAGTGTAATTGTAGTGATATGATGATCAAAATTAAAAAGAACAGATGAAGAATAACAAGTCAACACATGCTATTTTTATTATCTCTTGTTACAAAATGCATAGGATCTAGAACTTTATCTTACAGTATGCTACTTTTCTCTCATTAGTTGGAATTATTTTTTTTTCTTTCTTTTTTTTTTTAATAAATTTTTATTAATGTTAATGGGATGACATTAATATTTCAGAATACATATATTCAAAGAAAACATGTCTAGGTTATCTTGTCATTAAATTATGTTGCATACCCCTCACCCAGAGTCAGATTGTCCTCCGTCACCCTCTGTCTAGTTCTCTGTGCCCCTCCCCCTCCCCCTAACTCCCTCCCTCCCTCCTGCGTCCTCCATCCCCCCACCCCTGGTAACCACCACTCTCTTGTCCATGTCTCTTAGTCTCGTTTTTATATTCCACCAATGTATGGAATCATGTAATTCTTGTTTTTTTCTGATTTACTTATTTCACTCCGTATGATGTTATCAAGATCCCACCATTTTGCTGTAAATGATCTGATGTCATCATTTCTTATGGCTGAGTAGTATTCCATAGTGTATATGTGCCACATCTTCTTTATCCAGTCTTCTATTGAAGGGCTTTTTGGTTGTTTCCATGTCTTGGCCACTGTGAACAGTGCTGCAATGAACATAGGGCTACATGTGTCTTTACGTATCAATGATTCTGAGGTTTTGGGGTATATACCCAGTAGAGGGATTGCTGGGTCATAAGGTAGTTCTATTTGCAGTTTTTTGAGGAACCACCATACTTTCCTCCATAATGGTTGTACTACTTTACATTCCCACCAACAGTGTATGAGGGTTCCTTTTTCTCCGCAGCCTCTCCAACACTTGCTATTACCCGTCTTGTTGATAATAGCTAATCTAACAGGGGTGAGGTGGTATCTCATTGTAGTTTTGATTTGCATTTCTCTAATAACTAATGAAGCTGAGCATCTTTTCATATATCTGTTGGCCATTTGTATTTCTTCCTGGGAGAAGTGTCTGTTCATGTCCTCTTCCCATTTTTTTATTGGATTGTTTGTTTGTTTGTTGTTGAGTTTTATGAGTTCTTTGTAAATTTTGGATATTAGGCCCTTATCTGAGCTATTGTTTGAAAATATCAGTTCCCATTTAGTTGGCTGTCTGTTTATTTTGGTATCGGTTTCTCTTGCTGAGCAAAAACTTTTTATTCTGATGTTGGAATTATTGATTTTTTTTTCAGAGACAGAGAGAAAGTCAGAGAGAGGGATAGATAGGGACAGACAGACAGGAATGGAGAGAGATGAGAAGCGTCAATCATCAGTTTTTCATTGCAACACCTTAGTTGTTCATTGATTGCTTTCTCATATGTGCCTTGACCACAGAGCTACAACAGATGGAGTAACCCCTTGCTCAAGTCAGCGACCTTGGATTCAAGCTGGTGAGCTTTGCTCAAACCAGATGAGTCTGTGCTATAGCTGGCGACCTTGGGGTCTCGAACCTGGGTCCTCCAAATCCCAGTCTGATCCTCTATCTACTGTGCCACCCCCTGGATAGGCTAGAATTATTGAATTTTTAAACTTAACATTATAGATATCATCTTCTAGACTAATTCCTTCATGCTACAGGAATAAAAAACACATCTCCAAAATTGACATTGAAAATTCTTAACAATAATTATAAAGATAAAAGATATATGTATAATCAAATCTTTTAGTTCAATAACTGAAGAGAAGCATGGTTTAAATACGCCTTTATCTCAGTGTGACCTAGGTTTTTAAAATGACATAGTTCACCACATTCAAATATTGGTTCAAATGACTGCAGAAAAGCCTTCTCTGACCACCCTCTCTAAGACAAAGTCATCCAGGATGGGTTTTTTTTATAGATTTATCAGTATTTAAATAATTCTGTTTATTTTTTGTTTGTCTCTTATCCTGAATCATCCTCTTAGCTCTCTTCACACTAGAATTGAAGTTCCATGTGAGCAGAACCCTCATCTGAATTGTGCAGAAATATCTTCTGAGCACTAGTTCCCAGCATGAGTTCAAGTAGAGAACACTTAATGGCCTAGTGGAAACTTAGGGGACAAACCGCTTAGAGCCGGGGATGCTGCCACCAGAAATACGCATCTATACAGGTATTTTCTCAAATTATTTCAGGGAATTCACAGGTTTTTGAAGCTAAATCAAAAACCTCAGATTAAGACCATGGTAGTAGCCCTTCGGGGACAAGGGGAGTTGAAGAATAAATGAAAAGGATTCATGCTTTATAATGGTTTTATAAGACTATGTAAATATGCATATTAAAGTTTCTCCAGAATAAATATCACAACAATAATTTCTCTAGGCTATCAGATTGGAAATGTCTGCCCTGATCTTTTCCAAACTTGAGCCTTCTCCACTACATTCTGAATAATATAGTTATTTAAATGCTGAGGGCCAAATAAAATAATTCATGTAGCTTTCAATAAGCAAAGTTTTAAAAGGGACAGAGTATCAACCCTTCACTCACACCAGCGTCTACTTAGGGTCAACTTAGGACCAATACACACCGTAGGAAAACAAACAAATTAAAGGAGAAAGGAGGTGAGGGAAATAAGAGGAGCATCACCTGAAGACTACATGCCATCTAATTTTTTGAAAACTTGTCATAGATCTCTGCTTTAATGTCATCTTCTGAGACTCCTTCACTGACTACCATATCTACAATAGTCACCACCAACAACACGCCCTGCTGCTGCCACGCCCAAGCCCACTGTATCACAGAATTCAGATAGATGCTAGTGTCTTAGGAGGAGCTCAGGAAAGATTTGTTAAAAAATGAATAGGGGGAGTTAGTGTGGATCTCCAGGTGCCCTGTTTTCAATTCCAAACCCTTCCATGCCCTTCCCTGTGATACTTCCAATACTGCATCCATTTCACTCATCCTGATAAAAAGCATCATGCTTTGAGCCTCTGTCTGTATCTTACTACACTGAACCACACTGTCTTAGCTCTGAGAAGCAAACCTACAAATAAGCCAAAGAAAGAAATACAGAGAAAATGGGAAAAGAAATAAAGAGTGAGAATTAGAGAAAATTCTGGCTAGCATATGTAAGAGTTTCCAAAGGAACAAAGACAAAATGAAATAAAAGTTACAAAAAAGGGAAAAGTAGATAATAGGAAAGAAAAGGGATGATTCACGGTTGGAGATGTTGGGAAGGGAAGTCATACATAATTATCCATGCTGCGTTCATTTTCTCTGCCAACAAATAGATAATTTGTGTGTGTTAAAGGATCCTTTTGAAAGACTCCTTGCTGACCCCCACCAACCCAACCAGCTAAAATCTCCCTCAGCGTTCAGCCCTTTTTCTCAGGCCCTCTGACATACCTAGTGGGTTGGAGTCCTTACACTATCAGTTTCAGTTTCATGAATGGTTCCACTTGCTCAAATTCCAGGAGAGGGGCATCTGTACTCTCCCCTTCTGCACATACTCTGCCTGTGTGTGCCCTGCCAGCGGTGACTCACCAAACTCCACAAACCAGTGCACTCCCATTCTCTCTCATGTGTGCACATGACCACTTACAGATTTGTTAAAACAGAACCACAACACTGGAGCCCTACATGGAGCACAATAAGACACATGATTCCATCTGTCTCAGATACCGAAAGGATCTCTGTGAAATATCATCTTTTGTAAACATAGTCATGTGGGATGAACTCTGGATGGAAACATAGTAAGATTGCATCCCTCCCACCCCTTCTCAGTTTCTCAGTTTCTGAAGCTTATTGGCCTCACTCATTCATGATAGCATCAAGGGATCTCATGCAACCTATACCTAAAATTCTCTTGTTTGAAATAAATTATACCATTTCAATGGATCATAACCTCTGTATAGGGGAAGTAGATGTCTTCTTAGAGAAAAGGAGTTTCTCCACAGGTCCTGAACAGAATTTGCAAACCATAGTCATGAATATTATGAACACTGACAGTTTTATTCTTTTTGTAATGCAAGTGTCTGACAGCCTTGGTTGTTAGAATACAAGACTAGGCCACCTCCCTCTGAGGCTCTTACGCTTTAAAGATCTTGGTTGATTTTAATAACTGGCCATTTGGACCAATTTTTTCCCTCACTCTTAGGTTTTAAATTCACCAGTAAACAATCCTATGCCCCTACCCTCCATCCCAATAAAAAGAACCCCAGGCCTGTGCACTCTCTTTCTCTCTCCCCATGACTTCACTCTGGGGCAACCGGTATGCTGTTCTCATAAGTAATACTATTTTCTTCAAAGATTCCTGATGGTTAGTGCTGAAGGGTATCTCGTATTCATAATAAGAACTACAAGGGCTGGTCCAGCCACAACACTGGTTATAGATAGACTGATACTGGTGGAAAATATCATAAATCCATGTTAATGAGGGCTGAACTTTACTCTTCTAGAAATGAAGAAATAGAAATAGGAGAGTTGTGAACTTAAGAAGACATTCTATACAAATTATGTTATTTCTTGTGGTAAAAGATGAGTAATTCTTCAGAATATCTGGAAAACATTTATTAAAAGGATACATCATTAGAAGGCCATTGTTTAATGTATTGGAAACTTAGTAAAGGTTTAATAAAAGATTTTTTAAAACAAAATCACAACACTGGAGCCCTATACAGAGCACAATAAGACACATTATTTTGTCCATATCAGATACCAAAAGGATCTTTGTGAAATATCATGTTTTGTAAACATAGTCATGTGGCATGAACTCTGTGGATGAAAATATAATAAGCTTGCAGTTACCTATAAAATTATCGTGACAGAAGTTAAGACACTAATTCGCACTTTTACTTCCAAGTTGTTACTGAGAACATCAGCCTTTATAGACTGCAAAATATTCTACTCAGACTTTTTGCAGGAAGTGTCTTCAAACATGTTTCAATAATAATAATAATAATAATAATAATAATACAAAGGACTGATTATACATTAGAAATAATTCTTTTAAAATACGTTTGCAAAACACAACAAATTTATTTCAGTAATTTGCAAACCAGTGTTAGAGAAAAGCGTAATCTGAGTTTCTGACCCTGGCTGTACCAGGTACTACTTTGGGGTCCTTGGACTAGTTATTTAACTTCTCTGAGCCTCAGTTTTCTAGCAAATAAAATGGGTCTAATACTGTCTTTACAATGTGATTGTTGGGGGGACTAACTCCTCTAACTAAGGTTTGGCATCCAATAAATATTAGTTTCCTTTTCCACTGTGAGATATAAATTTTTTTTAAAAGGCATATATTACTTTACAGTAAATAATGTAAATGCGTATACTTATCACTGGATTTTATTTGATATTTCTTGGTTAAATGTGAACAATTTGAAAAGTTCTCACTTTTTGCTACCTGGAATAGAAAATTTATAAATATGTTATGTCCAAATCCTTCATAGTCTAGCATGACAGTCAAATCTCTTTCTGCATGCCTCAGCTTATTTTTTCTTTTCTGAGAGAGAGAGAGAGAGACAGGCAGACAGACAGGAAAGGAGAGAGCTGAGAAGAGTCAACTCATAGTTGTGGTGCCTCAGCTTTTTAAATCTATATATAAAGTCTAGCAGATATAATTCTGCTTGTAAATTGGTTGTTTAGAATAAAAAATTCAGTTCTTATAATATTGGCCTTTTTGTAACTAAGAGGATTTTGTTTTCTCTCCTTGCTAAGATGGAAAATTCATCTGTTCCTTTTAATTCAGTCCAGGAGAAAATAAAGGGCTTAAAAGTTTAGTCAACAAAATTAGAATTAGGGGATTTACCTTTTTGTATATTTTTAAAAACAAATGTACTTTACACACACAAAGTCTACATGAAAGCAGATGAAACTTGTGAAACGTGAAAGCTGTCTCCATTAGAAAATGTCTGCTAGGAGAATATAAACTAGTTCCTTAAAATGTGCAGTTTTCAATAAATTCTGCTTTAAAAAAACTCTGTATTATTTAAACATTCTGCAACTGAGCAAACTATAAATTCACACTGGAAGCATTTAAGCAGGCAGCTAATGTTACTGGTCTTCAACTGACCCCTGTGTTGCTCTTCTGTGGTTTCATTCTTCTCTCCTTGATTCTTAAATGTTGGGGATTTCTAAGGCTCAATAATCTGCCCAATTCCCACACCACAACTCCCTAGGCACTTCTTACTATTCCTGTGGATTCAGTTCTTAATATGCTAGCACTTCTCATATAGAAACTCTTGCGTTTCAGACAATTGAGCCTTTGGATACATTCCACAGAACCTCAGGTTCAACCAGGACAAAATTCTGTCTTCCTTATTCAGTCATATGCTCGTTTCAGTTTCTGATTTGCTAATTTTACCCCCCCCCTTGACCCATGGTCATGGAGCTAGAAACATAAGAATTGCCCCCAATATTTTTTTTTTCTTCTTCTTCTCCAATATCAAAACATGTCAGGTTTGAAGGCTCATTTAACTTTCGGTTTTGTGAGCCTCCAATTCAAAGTGTCGGCATTATACCTCTAGACACTCTATTTAAAAACATTTAGAAGAGTAATTTGCAAATAGCTGCACATCAGAATCATTTGGGAGACTTTTAAAAATAATAATACCTAGGCACCATTCTGAGAATGCTGATTTAATTAGTCTGAGATGGGTTCAGTTGTGGGTAGTGCTAAGAAAGTTTCACATGATTCGAAAGCTGTATATAAAAGCTAGCACTGAGAACCCATGCTTAAGAAATTACTCACATCCTTCAGGATAAAGCCTAAATTCTGTTGCCTGATTCATAAGACCACCTTTGCAATCTGGGCCACAGCCACTTCTGCAGTCACCTCCTGTCACCATTTCCCACCTCTAACCATGGGCATTTAAAATGACAAATTATCAGAGAAATAAACTATCTTCCATGCTTTAATCTTTTTCTATTTTTCTTAGTGCCTTTGCATATTCTGTATCCTCTATGTGCAATATTCCTTTATTTATTATTATTACTTTTTTAAATGAGAAGAGGAGACATAGAGAAACAGACTCCTGCATATGCCCTGACCAGGATCCACCTGGCAACCCCTGCTGGGGCCGATGCTGAATCAACACAACTATCCTTGGCACCTGAGGCCGACACTTGGACCAAGAGGAAGAGCCACTGGCTGCGGAAGAGAGGGAGATGGTCACTTCTCATATGTGCCCTGACCGGGGATCAAACCCAGGATGTCTACATGCCAGGCCGACGCTCTGTCCACTGAACCAACAGGCCAAGGCCAATTCCTTTATATTTTACCTGGATCATCTTGACTGGCTGCCACATTCCAGTGAACCCAAGGTAGGTTGGGTGCCTCTCTGTCCTATAGCTATGGGCCTCATTGTTATGGGGCCTTTGTCAATCTGGGTTGTCTTAGGAAGTTTCCTTCTCTGGCTCAGTCTGTGACTGGGGAATGTACCTTTTTCTCTGTCTCACCAGCTCCGGGTATAGTGGCTTATTTACATGTGCTCATCAAATGCTGGATGATTACTTACAAGGACAAATAAAATTGAATTCTACTTTTAAATTGTATTTCATTTAGAAATATAAATATTTACTGCTTCAATATTTCAAGTCAATTATAGTTCATATTATCACCAATTTTCAAACTCAAACTCACCAGCCTTAAGCTCACGGTCTCTGTATTCAATTCACTGTACAAGAAAATACATCACTAAACACTTTTCAAAGATGTTTTCCAAAAGTAAAATTAGAAAATCTATTATTTTCTCTTGAAATTATTTTTTAATAGAAAAAATTTTTATGAACAATACAAATGTAGTTTATCAATTTACTGGGGATATAAAGGTAATTTTCATAGTCTGGTTTTTATCTTTAACTCTGAGCTGCCTATGAAATTAAAGTTACAAAGTTCTAGAAATAAGAGCAAGGGAAAACGATAACAGATAATAAAGGCAACTTAACAATATGGAATAAAACACAGGACTTTATCTTGACAAATATGGCCCTCTGAATAGCAAAGTTCCATATCTGATACCTCAACCTTTCCTACTCCTAGGTAACCACAACTTCCAGGATGCTGACTAAATTTGAACTCACATTTTACTCAATGTGAGTCACTCAATGACTTGATGATGGCATTTGGGGGCCTAATAATGACAAGTGCTAATGGCACAGCAGAGCAGCAAAAGAAGAGCAGCCACTACTTGCTAGAAGCCCTTAAGGAACAGGTACAGTGAAAGGCACTGTGGAGTATCCCTTACCCTCACAGCTTTGCTAGCAGTGAGCCAGACAGCTAGCTGTCTACCTGAAGCCTTTACTTCTTAGAGATGGACTACCCTGCTGTGACCCCTTGGCAATCAGGAGCGGTCAAATGTGAGTAGGTAAAGTGTAACCCTCCAAATCTTGTCTCACAGTAACCTTTCATAAAAATCTTTCTCCATTGTCTTTTTCCTCTCAGGCATTAGAAGTACATTTTTAATCTTTTAAGGTGTGTGTTTAAGAATGGCAACAGCCCCCGCATGAAGATTGTCCTGTTGTCTGTTCAAATACTCAGTACTCTAACATGAATGAGAACCCATCTCTATAGTATTCAGCACTGACACTTCAGGCTCTATTTCTTATTGTAGCTAGCACTACTCTAACTCTTACACGAAAAGCTGTTATCCCAATTTTTAAGGCTGGAGAAACTGAAATACAGAGAGAAAGACTAGGAGACAATAGTTCAACCATAATTAGAATGATTATTACTTACTTAATTATCTTAATGTTCACCTCAGGGCAATTTATTTAGTGTGTATTAATCAAAAGCAAAGTCAAACTGTACTTTAATAAACATGAAAGTTATAAGGTAGCATTATATCCATTAATAAGTTCTCAGAAATCCACAGGATACTGGAAGGCTGAGAACAATAGTTCTCAAGGATGACTGTGGTTTATTATCATTGAAAGTGGTGATTATTTTAAGGTAGTCCTTTCAAAGCAAATCTGTGAAGTTAAAAGTAGCAAATACTCTCACCTTTGTATAAATAGCCAGAAAACAAAATTTATGACACCAGGAAGGTAGAAGGACAATAAATTTTCACCAAGCATCTAATATAAGGAGGACATTGAGTTGGGCTCTATTTGTATAGTATGTTATTTAAAACACAAAACAAACTTAGGAGGAAACATTTCTTATTGGTAGATGTGAATTCCACAGCTCACTGAGGCTTGAGGAGTTGCACACAATCACAACTTTAAGAAAGGGTGAAGCTGAGATTGAACATACCTCTACCTCTGACTGGCTTACGTACCTCGTGTTGTCTACTTAGAACACCGTTACTGAAATCCAGGGCGTAAGCACCTTAAGGATAAGACGGGAACTGTAAATATGTGAAACCAACTAGACAGAGAACTGTAGTCTACAAAAGTACACATGACTCATCTGATGGGCGGCCTCAGCTCCTCTTCCCCAGCCAGATATTGTCTTTCAGAAGCTAAGACTCAAGGCTGCTATGTCCTCTAAGTTTTAGAATTCAGAAATCTATATTCTTATATGAGATGCCCCGATGTTCAAATGTTGACAAGTTATATATTGCTGAGCTGGCCACCTAGCACTCTTAGGGCTGGATGGGGTCTACCAGCTGCCAGTTTGCAGCTTCTCATTTTACTGGTCATACACAGCAGGTTGGACTAGTCAATAGCAAGAAACAGCAGGGATTCCATGCAATATCTTTCTAACTCCAAATGTGATCACTTAAACTTGGAAAACTCCAAGTTTAGTAAAAGGAAGTAAAGACACGTTTTCATAATAAAAAAAGTGGGTGGCAGTGGTGTACTTGCTGCCTGATTAGTCTTACAACACAGCCTAATTTTGACATGAGTACTTGCAACTTAGACTAAGGTGAACTGAGGATTCTAATACAAGTCATAACAGTATTGTATTATTACAGGTTTGGGGACCAGAGCAAAATCAGAGCTTCTGATTTGCTTTCATATAGATACTACTCAGCCTAAGTGATGCTCATTACAAGGTGGCATAAGCCCCAGGGAAACAGTAGAAACAATTATATCCAATCAAAACATGGATAACTCATACAAATGCTGAGTTGTATCCTCTGAGGCTGCAAAGACCAAGGCAGATTTCCTGACCTACACTATTCTAGATGTGTACCCAGCTGGGAAAGACAATGGAGAGCCCTATAACACAAAGCATGTGGTCATTTGTTCTGTTCATTTCTTGTTATCCTTTTCTATTAATTTTGACTCTTAACTAATTTTATTCATAACCTTTAAGTGGAGAAGAGCCTCTGGCTAACCCAGGCCACTTTGAATAAGTATGCAGAAGAAAAACTGAAATTAATGTTTGAACTTTCCTAATCATATTAGGCCACATTAAAATCTTTTAAAATATTCTGTGAGACTAAAAGGTATCTAGATCTGAAAACCCTTTAAAGATATTTGCCACTGGCAAAGCTCAATATGCTGAGAATGCATTCTATATCCATGATATTACCAATACAAGCATAACTCACTGTATGGAAAACAAAGTTTTCACAAAATTGGTTACAAACCCATTTTTCCTTTGGATTTCTACAATTAGAGCTCTGTATCCATTGCGGGAAAATCAAACATATGGAACTAAAAATTTGTGGCAAGGAAAAATTTAGAAGATGGCCAGGCTCAAAAGGGTTTCAAATAATAATAATAATAATAATAATAATACCATTTCAACTTGAGTAAAATAAGTAAGAGTAATTAACTTTTTTCCTACTCGTTCTACCATCTATAGTCATATATATCTCTTCTTCCTACCGTAGAGGTTTCTTAAAAGTATAGTAATCTCCTTGATAACAGCTGAATTGGTACATCGGAAACCTAGCTCCTCAGCTCAGTACCATCAGATCTAAGTTGATGATCCGGAATGAGTTGAATGCCTGTCTCTAGGTTTTAATTTCTCATTGACCAAATGACAAGGTTAAGAAAATGAACTTAAAAAAAATTCTTTTACAATTGCAACAACAACAACAAAAAAATAGGAATAAATATATTGATAATTAGCTATTATCAACAAGACTGGTAATAACAAGTGTTGGAGAGGCTGTGGAGAAAAAGGAACTTTCATTCGCTGCTATTTGGAATGTAAACTGCTACAGCCAATATAGAAGATAGTGTGGTGGTTCCTCGTGGTGCTATTCAGCTGGTTTTCACTGGTTCAGCAGAACTGATATCTAATTTTTTGTTGAGTTTGGCAAACCGGTTGTTAAAATGACACTTGTAATCAGAGTTCCCTCTATGGTGGGTGCCTGGGCAGCTGCCCAATGTGGAAATTACAAATTTACATTTCTTACTCTTTTTTAATGTTCATGTGTACAACAGCATATTCTAAGCACCCATAGGAATGTTCATTCCGTCCATAGGTGAAAAGAATTGCAAGTGAGGACACCAATCAAGAGGCAATGTGAAAACATCTTAAATAACAAGTTTTATTGTTTTTTGTTGGGTATTATTTAATATTTTTTCATTAATATTTTAAAATTTTCTTATAATCTAGTTTTGTTTACCTCTTTTATTGTTATTTAAGTATTAAATGTATGAAATAATAAACTAGCTTTTGGTATATCATTTTTTTATACACAAAATGGTCATTAGGGACAGGGAACTGGTTCAATTATTTGAATCCCACCACTGTTGGTTCCTCAAAAAACTAAGACTAGAACTACCATATGACCCAGCAATCCCTCTACTGGGTATCTACCCCCAAAACTCAAACATGTTGGTATATAAAGACACATGCACTGCCATGTTTATTGCAGCCAATATTCATAGTGGCCAAGACATGGAAACAACTAAAGTGGCCTTCAATAGAGGATTAGATAAAGAAGATCTGGTACATATATACAATGAAATACTACTCAGCCATAAGAAACGGTGACATATTGCCATTTACGACAACATGAATGGACCTTGAAAACATTATACTGACTGAAATAAGTAAATCAAAAAAAGCTAAGAACTGTATGATTTCACACTTAGGTGGGATATAAGGATGTAGATGAAAGAAAAGTGGTTACTGGGGGAGGGGGTTGTAAAGGAGAGGGTGAGGGAAGGGAGTAAAGAGGGACATGTATGCAGTGACAGACAGTGATTTGCTTTGGGTACACAACACAATCAACAGTTCAAATGTTATAGAGATTTTTACCTAAAACCTATTTACTTTTATTGATCAATGTCACCCTGTTAAACTTAATTTTCTAAAAAAATAATCTCAAAAATCTTTTATAAGACAATTCTCATTTCAATGTAGATACTTGCTCTCCTTCTGCCTCTTATTTTATAATATTTGGTAGAATTATTGAACAATCACCTTTTGCTGTTACTATAACTTTCTAGTCTAGATTTCTTGATTTCTTTCTCTTAAGAGACAACTCTTGTCTTTCCCAAAGTTTTTGGTCACTAAGAAATAGACGGTTGTGGACAATGAGTGAGCAATGGAGTAAGACTGCTACAGATCACTAGGAATCTCACAACTCAAGGAAGGACCAATTAAACTCTTTTTTTCTGGGCAAAGAAAACACATAATAGTCAAAGTTGGAAGAAATATTTAAATACTGATTACAGACATCTCTGAGATGTACTTTTGGTTTCCAAACTTATAGAGATTTAAGGAATACCTCCTTATATACAACCCAGACCCCAAATACTCCAACTCATCTTATGAACTTGATTTTAGTGAAAGGTTTGGAAATTCTGTAAACCTGATTAACTTTAAAGACAATATACATCTTCTCCACAAAAAGGTCAAGACACCAAAATATAAGTACATTAGATGGTCCTTTTCCAAATTACAATCAAGGATTTCCAAAATGATTGGTCAGAGCCTCTTTTTATGCAGATAATTTTTATTTCAGTTCTTATATTAGTCTTTCTTTTACTTCACTTTTTTTTAAAAAAATTATTCTTTCATTATAGTTAATTTTTAATATAATCAATGAAGCCAGAAAAGTCTCCATTAACAATTTTAGGAATTTGTTTTCTACCTCATTGTAATTAAAATTCCTGGCACATACTCCATCAACTAACTGGATATAACCTTCAAAAACCTCCAGAAGAGGATTTATTTATGTTCTTGAAAGAAACAGGTAATAGCATAATCATCCCAGCAAACTCTACATCTTTACTTTTAACTCTACCAGAGGATTTAAAAGCTTGGTACCTTACTCATCCCATTAGCACCTACATTTATTCTTCACAGATGAGCAGTAAATTTTTAAAAATTAATTCTTGTGTCAATTGGCTATACTAATGAAATAACCAACAATTTTTTGAATAAGGGAAAAAATAGTAGCTTTGCTTGCCTGGTCAAGGCACATATGGGAGTTGATGCTTCCTGCTCCTCCTTCCTTCTCTCTCTCTCTCTCTCTCACTCTCTCCACTCTCTCTTTAAAAATGAATAAAATATAAAAAGTTATATTTAAAAAATGTAAAAACAAATAGTAGCTTTGAATAAGAATAAGTCCACGTGAGTCGCATAAGTGCAGACAGACAACATTTTATTCCTCTTTGTTTCTCTCTTCCCCACAATGAAAGCACTTCCAAAAGCATGACTCTCCCAAGGGTTTTCTCCTGATGTTATAGCCAGACATGAAGGATTGATTGGAGAATGTTTTGCTGACTGGAACAGCCAAGAAGCAGATTTACCACTGAGTCAGAAACAGCTATAATTAAAAAGAACAAATCCAGCCAGGCATATATAACCCAGAATTCAGACCAAAAAAAAAAAAAAAAAAAGAGGAAAACCTGAACAGAAAAGTTACTGCTATCAAGGATATGACAAAGAAATAGGTAAGTCTTGAAAAGCAAATGGAATGAGGCAAGGAAGATTAAGAAACACAGGCAGTTTGGCAAACTATAGACCCCAAACTGTATGCCAGGAGAACAAGGGATGGTCATTAAACCCTAAACAAGTTGAACATGGTAATGCCTGATGCTATAAAAATTTAGTTTCTGGACATATACTTTTAGGGACAGGAAACTAGGTAGAAAGCAAATGACTCTAAGTAGAATAAAAGAAAAACATTCTGCTTTGGGGAGAAAAAAGAATCTCTGACAATAGCACTAGATTAGTAAAAAGAATAAAAACCCAAATGTGGGCCTTTGACTATGTCCAACTTGCTTTTAAATCCAATAATTTCTCCTGCAAAGTGAGGATAAAATGAACATGTTAAAGGAAATGGTGAGATTCCGGAGCAGAGAACCAGGCAGAGCATCAGACTACAAACACACATCGGAAGACCTGCCGGAGAACACACCCAGGATCTCAGTACATATTGTTTGATAAAGAAGTCAGGTGGTGTCATGCTTTAGACATGAAGTTACCAATTGGTGGCCATCAGTTTTCATGCAGCTCACAGATGTGTTTTTTTTATTTTGGGGTCCATGGATTATTTCTTATATTGAATTAATCGATAGCATATCAGAAGCAGGATATTTCTAATTAATAATAATAACAAAGGAATGTTGCCTTATAAAATACAGTAGGAGTCCTGACAACATTCATTTTGAATTTTCATGGGCCAACACTTTATTGAACCAATCTATTAAACATGGGATTAGTTATGTAACAGTCCCTACCTTCACCATTACATTCATCTCCTGCTAGAGTAGCAGGCATTTAAGTATGATATGTAAGATTTAGGATGTGAGAATTAAAAAAAAACTTTAGGAGCTATAGTACTCTATATACAGTGTGTCTGTAAACTCATGGTGCATTTTTGACCAGTCACAGGAAAGCAATAAAAGATGATAGAAATGTGAACTCTGCACCAAATAAAAGGAAAACTCTCCCAGTTTTATACCTATTCACTGCAGTTCGATGTGGGCTCACGCACAGACTTTTTAGGGCTCCTTAGGTAGCTATACCGTATAGCCTCTACAGACTCGTCACTGACTGATGGCCTACCAGAATAAGGTTTCTCCACCAAACTGCCGGTTTCTTTCAACTGCTTATCCCACCGAGTAATGGTATTCCTATGTGGTGGTGCTTTGTTATAAACGCACCAATATTCACGTTGCACTTTGGTCATGGATTTGAATTTAGCGAGCCACAGAACACACTGAACTTTCCTCTGTACCGCCCACATCTCGACTGGCATGGCCGTGGGCTGCTCCGCTGAGTACATGGTGTTACGTCATCATCTGCGCATGGGCACATGCTGCCACATCATCCTACAGAAACTAGGAGGGTTTTCCTTTTATTTGGTGCAGATTTCACATTTCTATTGTCTTTTGTTGCTTTCCTGTGACCAGTCAAAAGTGTACCATGACTTTACGGACACACTGTATTAAGGAACATATTGCTGATATATTCTTTGCATTGGACCAGAAACAAAAAGTCTCCATCCAGTATGAGTGGAATAAGCCTAGCTAAGACCGACAATAGGCATGTGCCTAGGAATTTTTCTTGTTTATATAAATGCTGGCTTTGTTTCAACAATTATATTGTTTATAACTAAAACTGTTGAAAGTTTATTATCTTAAATTTCAACTATTGGGTTCATTTTGGAAGAGAATATGGTGAAAGGAGAGGATATGTATTTTTTTTCTTGCAGTTATTACACAATATTCCAAATAGAATTAATCTGTAGAAATGGAAGTATTTGATTTCATCTTCCAGGAATATCTCAGAATCTAGTGCTGTTGCAAGCCAAAATTTTCAAGATTTAATTTACCAAAACCTAATCTTTCTTTGTGAAATGATTTATTGAAAATAATGCTAAAGCTTTGAATACAAATGCAGCATATAAAAATAACAGTCTGCTCAGCAGTTTCAAAATATTCTGCATTTATATTTAATATTATCCTCCTTTGGGAGTCCAAAAAAATACTCTATCTCTTCTTTTCAAAACATGTTGGGAAATATTGTAGTCTCTTGAAACTTGCTAATGAATATTTGCCATATCATTCTTATGTACGCCAGTTTAAGTTATGATATATTTTGTAAACTGCAAAGTTTTAAGAAAAGAACAGCACAGTTCTTATAAAGTAAAAAACAGACACAAAGTGTTCGTGTCTTAAATACTACAGTAGTTGCTGAAATTTACTTTCTAAATAGTGACCCTTAGAAAATAAATCATGTGAATTTTCTGATAGCTAAGTCTCACCTAAACAATTTTTTAAACTTTATATAATTTCTTGGGGACAAAAATTGTCAGTACGTGTATAGATAAGTATAGTCACATCACGTTGATTTTGGACTTGGTATTTGCATTTAATCTTCAGTATTCTCCATGAGAAAAATTGATTTCTCATGGTATGTCCCTGAAAAGAAACACTCCCTGGAGAGATGAACATTTCAGTAAGAAATTGGAGCAATTTGCACTTCAGCACATGCATTTTTTTAGGGCATGCTTTCAAAGTCACTACACTTCCCAGCCATTAGCCCTATTCTGGAAACATATCATGTATTCATATATATATATATCCAGAAGAGCCTATATTCCCTAGAGAAGCTATTAGAAACTATCAGTATAACAAAAAAAGAAGAAATTTTTAAAAAAATTGTGGTACAGAATAACAAGAAAAAAAATCATTCAGGAGAGTAAAATACACATACTGACACATCTTCAAAAAGAAAGAAACAATGGTTATTTGTTTCAGCAGATACTTCATATGAATGTTTATTGATTTCATATTCTAATCTCCAAGCATTGGAACACCAAATCAGAATAGCAATGCAATAAATGGGGTTTTTTTTATTACATAGATTACTTTTTATTAGTTTTGTTTGGCTCATACAGTGTTTTAAGTGTAAGACAGTATAAAGCTATTTTCAACAGAGCTGAAGAGCATTAGAATGACAGGTGTGGTGTGTACAGTAGGTAAAAGCACAGTCACTGGAGACAGACACGTCTCTGTCTGGGTCTTGGCTCTGCTACTTTTTAATTTACATTCAGCTCCTTAGCTCCCATGTATATAAAATGGGGCTTATATCATCCTGTAGGGTTACTGTGGAAATGAAATAAAATAATGTATATAAATCTCTTAATGCACATGGAAAGTGTAATCACTTAGCATAAAAAGTTAACAATTACAACTGTTATATGAGTGTGTGCTTCAAAAAATACATCTTTGAGATATATCTGCTAAATGACTATTCTTGACAAAAAATGGTATCAACACAACCTCATTCTGATTAAAGCTTTAGGTAAGTGCTGTTGGTTACACATATGTAAATGTATATATGAAGGTATATTTATATATGTATATGTGTATGTATTACAGAAATATACTTTACATACAGATACATATTATATAGTAGTTTTAACAGTTTGAATAGAATAAATATATCTCAAAAAAGTAAGTCAAACGTAAAAGCACTGGTGAGGATGGCGTGGCAAGGAATTATAGCCCTAAATATTATAAAATGTGGAGCCAAACCAAAAATTATTAAAATTACTAAAAGCAGAAGCAAAGAAAATATTCAAAAGTAAAACAGCTATTAAATATGAGGTTCAGGTCAAGGAATAACTAACACAAAAATGACTAACTCTCTATTGGGATGCAAGAAGAATGAGATCACAAAACAGTTGAGTTCCTGCAGATTAATGCAGAGTCCTGGCATTTGCCAAGTAAACTAATTTTATTGAAATAATAATCATATTAGTAACCATAATAGTATTAACAAAAGCATATGTTTGCTGAGCACTTACTATATGCCAAGAATGGTCCTGAGAGCTCAGATGAGCAAACACAGCACTTTCTGACTGTGGCCACATTAGTCTGTAAGCAAGAGTGCTGCCCTGTCCCTTGCAGTAAAATATGTTACCGACTCCCAGGGAGGAGGCAAAATACAGGGCAGAGAGTGGAGGCTAGTAACAACAGATCAGGAGGCCAGCATGCTGCTGGGCTGGAGCTAAGCAATGACGAGGTGGGCCTTAAAATATATATCTATATCTATCTATATCGATATATATATACATCGATATATATATAGATATAGATAGATATAGATAGATATAGATAAGATAGGAAAGAAAGCTGTAAGTCATTAGGTACTGACATTTGCCCTCTCCCCTAGCTTTCTTTTCAAAACCTCTTTTAAAACCCTAAACCATACAGTAAATCATTTACTTCAGAAGTCTTTTCTTCAGGCACATGCTTTGACTCTGGTAAAAAGAAATGTAAGAATATTTTAGCAGCTATTTCACTGCAGTCTCTGGACTTCTGAGTGTCATGCTACACAGCAGTTCCTCCATAGCCACGGTTCGGCTTTCAGTGGTTTCAGTTACCTGCAGTAAACTACAGTCTAAAAATGTTCAATGAAAATTTCCAGAACTAAACAATTTACAAGTTAAAAGTTGAGCAGTGTCTGAATAACAGAATGAAATCTCACCTTGTCCTTCTTTGACCCCCCCCTGGGATGTGACTCATCCCTTTAGTGTACCCACACTGTATATGTGACCTGTCTGTGAGTCACTTAGCGATCTTAGTTATCAGGACAACTGTCAAGGCTTCATAGTGCTTGTGTTCAAATAAACCATATTTTATTTAATAACGGCCCCAAAGCCATTCATATAACTCTTATTATAGGAGATTATAGTATATTGTTATAACTGTTCAATGTTATTATTAGATATTATTGTTAGTTAGTCTCTTACTGTACCTAATTTATAAATTAAACTTTATCAGAGATGGTGGAATGTTGTCAGTTTTTCTCAGCAGAGTGACTTCTGGTACTTAGTGGAAAAGAGGAACTCTGTTTTGTTTTTTTTCAGGAAAAGCTAAACTTCTCCTGGTAGAACGTGCCTTATAATCAGAGAGGCCGCCTGAGAAGAAAAGCTAATGCAGAACAAAGCAGAGATGAAAGACAGAAATCCCTCACCATGTAAGCACATTGGTTCAGTAGTGCCTAAAGCCAGCCCTGAACTGGATTATTCTGTTACATGTGTCCATAAAGTCATTCTTTAAGTCAATCTCTGATGGGTTTCTATCTCTGCAAACCAAAAGTATCCTGGTTAATACACTTTAGTTTTAACTCAGTAAATATGTATTGAGATGCATATCTGTCAGGCATTTTGTAAAGTGCTGCAAAACTCCAACTCTTAAGTGATTTTGACTTTTACCTGCATATGACATTCTTTCTCATCTATAGCATCAGCTCCACTAATTTTGAAATACATTGTACATCTTCGCTTTCCTGATGAACATTCTTAAGTGTCCCACTAATTCTACAGACCCAGACCATGCGACACAAAACTAATTTAATTCTGATTAAAAGAACTCTCTTCTGGACTTTGATATTTTATTTCATGATTCCATCATTTTTCAAGGCCCACACCTAGAAGTTTGCTTTGGGCTATCTTAGCTTCCATATCCAATCACTTACTTGACCTCTTCTAATTTTTCAAAATTTGCCGCATCTTTTCCTTCATGACCATTTCTTTTATTTTATTATTTGAATATTTATTTATATTTGGGCTACTTTACCTCTTCATTACTTCTTCTCTTTCATGTCCCATTTTATTCATGGTTTTTAAATAAATCTTTTAAAATATTGATTCCTTTATGTCAAAATCTCTATAGCTTCCCAAAGAGTCCAATGTCTTGGCCTGGGCTGAGAATGCTTTATGGCCCCCCTTACTTTCCCAATTCCATCAGCATCATTTCTCTATCCCCAATAACAAAATGCTTTTCCTTAACTGATCTATCCATTGCCCCTAAATGAAATCTAACCTTTCTTTCATGGTTCATCTTCCTGGATTGGATTCCCTCCTTTCTACCTGTCTGAAGTTCACCTTTCCTTCAATTCCCAGCCCAAATTCTCCCTCCTCTTAAAGTAGTCTCTGAACATCATAGTCTCCCTCGTCTTAATGTAGTCTCCGAACATCATAGGTCTCTTCCTTGTACAGTCCTTAAGTTTGAATCTATCTCTAGTGTTCATCTGGCATATGACATGATTATTTCATACTGTTCTTTTTATATCTTTTATATAGCTTATCTCCCCATGACCTCAGGACATGGGACCATATCTCCATGTTACCTGGGTGCAGTCTATTCATAGTGGATTACACAATAATGCTTGAACATATTTTATGATCATGGGATTGAAAAACCTCAGGATTTATGCATTCATTTTTTGTTGAGTGTCAGATTATAAAATAAGAACAGGGTGCAAAAAGTAGACACTATCACCCTGGCTGGTTGGCTCAGTAGAACATAAGCCTGTGTGCGGAAGTCCTGGGTTCGATTCCCATTAGGGCACACAGGAGAGGCACCCATCTGCTTCTCCACCCCTGTCCCTTGTGCTTTCCTCTCTCTTTCTCTTCTTCTCCCCTCCTGCAGCCGTGGCTTGATTAGAACGAGTTGCCCCCAAATGCTGAGGATGGCTCCATGGCCTCCACTTCCAGTTGCAATGAAGCACTGGCCTCAGATGGGCAAAGCATCGCCCCCTAGTGGACTTGCTAGGTGGCTCCTGGCCGGCTGCATGCAGGAATCTGTCTCTACCTCCCCTCCTCTCACTAAAAAAAAAAAAAAAAAAAGTAGACACTGTCACTACTAGTATTTAATAAATAGGCAGGGTCAACTTGTAAATCAAGTAATCATACAAATAAATAAAAACTTCTCTATAAAAAGTTATTTGGCCCTGGCCGGATAGCTCGGTTGGTTGAAGCATTGTCTTGAAGCAAAGAAATTGCCAATTCCATACTCAATCAGGGCACATACAAGAATTGATTGATGTTCCTGTCTTTCTCTTTCTCCCTCTTTCTCTCTCTCTCTCTCTCTTCATTCCTCTCCCTCTAAAATCAATAAAATAAACATTTAAAAAAAAGTTATTAGAAGAAGCTGTCTGTGGTGGGTTCATAGGAAAATCAGTCATATTTTCTCTAAGGAAGTATAAAATCAAACTGGCTTCTTATTTTGGTTTTCATTCAACTTCAGACACTCAAGTAAAAATTTTCTTCATCTGCAAGTGCAAGTATAACCAGAATGACGTGTGTGTGTGTGTGTGTGTGTATTTCAAAGTACTAGGGAAAAGAAGTATATAAATAATGTGGACAATAATGCCAGGATAAATAACTTCAAGTTTATAACTTGGACACATCTCTTCTGGGCCATTATTTCCTTATCTGCAAAATGACTGGTGATTGTCTACACAATATCTATACTTCTTTTCTTTCTTTCAAAAAGAATCTCAGTTTTATTCAGTTGACCATCTTATACCACATGACTCAGGAGAAATAGACACTAATTTCCAGCTCCAAAAATGGTCAGGATTCCTTGATAGCAATCATTGTGATTCCACATCTCTGTCATGTGGCCCAAGCAAGGAATGGGAATATCTGCTGGGAAGCAGCAAAATAAAGAAATGGTCTCAGGGTTTTCTCTGAACACTGGGGGCCAGACCACTGCAGTCACCCTGCTGCCAGTCGGCAGGAAACCAGCTGTTTGTGGAGACCAAATCCAAATCGGAGAACTTCCAGGATATTGTCATACGACACCCAGGTTTCAGACTACCTCAGAAATCCTCATGTAGATAATAAATGTCTTCATTTAAGCCGATGTGAGAGAGTCTGAGGCAGGGTTTTCTGTTAATTCCAGCCAAAATCATCATGACGGATACCAGAGAGATATAGACCTACATGAACCCTTGCAGTTCTAAAATTTTTGTTTCTAATGCCTACATTTTCTCTTTTAGCATAAAGATATGAGCCATGATATCAATTGCTTAAACTTAGAAATTACTCCATTTATTTTCCAAAGGAAGCAAATGGATTAGGAAATTTCTCTTTCCCAGTCAACACACAAAAAAATGAAATTTCATTAATTATTTCTATTTTAAACTTTTCCATGTTTATATAAATCATTACCAGTGCTTATACTTGGCACTTAATCTTGAATTAATTGAATGTAAACCATTAAGAAATAATAGATCATCATCACCTTATTGAAAAAAATTTCTTTGTGAATTCTTTTTAAAATTGTCACTTATACTTGAAGTTGTAAAAACAGAATGATCAGTTAACCACATTGATGTTATTATTTGGGGAATTCTACCTTGAATTATATTTCCCTCTGTCCATTAAAAGGAACAGAATTCAAATGTCTGCCATATTTTTAATCTGTGCTTGAAAACATCCCAACAATCTTTATTTTCACTGCTTCCTGTCCTCTAGGTAATACTGGGTTTTAATCAAAATCTCTGTTTTTCATACAAGTCACTTCTTCAATAATATTCTTAGTCTGAATAAAAAAATAATGACTAGGCTGTTTTCCTTTCTCATAAAGTATCTAAAATTACTATGAATACAAATTAACTTATCCCAAGGCAGCCAGGTACTTCAGCTCAATTAACTATAAATCCAAATTCCCTAAGGAAAAGCACTGAATTAATTTTGCATGATATAACATTTCCCTGCCGTATGATGCTATTATTTTTTTACTGATTTATTCATATAAAACAAATTCCTTAGATGGCTTATTTCCTCTTATTGAATTACCTGTCTGAAAAGTTGGAGAATATGGCCAAAATGGTACCTTAGTTGGGTCAGACTAAGAGTACTTAGTCATAGTTCAATAATATCCCTTATTTCTAGTGGTTAATACAAATATCTAACTTTCTATATAATACCTTATAAAATATATACATTGGATACCAGTACAACTGAGACACAAAAACTATAATGTTACATAAATGTACTAAAGACAAAAACAGCTAAAATTTTTTAGGAAAATTGTTAGAGTACTTATGAAATAGAAAATGACCTCATGGTAAGTAAAAAAAAAAAGAAAGAAAGAAAAAGAGCACACACTTGAAAAAAAATCACTGTTTTAACCATAAAGTTTTTTTGAGTAATTTTTGAACCCAAATATTAAAGTCTTGAATGTGGTACATATAATACACAGTTTTGATACCTCTTTGCTCTCATTTGTAACTGCCATCAAATTGAAACATCAACAGTTCATTAAGATGAACTGTTAAACTGATCCATAATGATCATAGTTGGTTCTGTCCTTTCAAAAACATGGCAAGACTTTTCTCCCAAGCTGTTTGATTTGCAACATGAAAATAATATGGGACTGTTGCTATCTTAGACTCCTTTTGAGAAGAAAAATAACTTCTAATATTTTGATGGGTAATAATATAAAATATTAAGTGCCTTGATAAATATATTTTGCATTTACACAGAGTAAAAGGATGCAAAGTTCTAAAGTCTTTTCACCTTGATGAGGATGTCTGTGATCTGGGCAACTTCCACACCTATCTGATAAGGAGCGAAGCAATGGTTTTGAATGCTTCAAAGCCAACAAAAAGTATAATAAAGGAGACCAAAGTTCTCTCCTTCTTTGACCAGCCTTGACTTTTCTGAGATTTAATGATGGGGTTCAGAAAGTAGAATATGCACATTTATGTGATTGGCTCGGAGATGAATGAAATATGTAACATTAAACTCAGAGGTTAAATAAAACTCTTTGACTTCAAAATCAGACTTAAGTCCTTATAATAAAAAGAGAGGTCTAGTCAGTAAAAAAAAAAAGGAAAGAAAACAGATGAGTTCTTTTTCCCATCACAAATTAAGCTCAGTGAAGGAAAATTTAATAATCAAATAAAACCAACCTCATAAAACGAACTTCATTAGTATAAAAGATTTACAAGGAATAAAACTGCTTGTGATCTATAGTTTTCTAACCACTGAGAACATTTAGTGAAATAGCTTTTTCCTTCCAGAAAATGGTGATCAGAAAAGGTGCATTAACTTCTGAAATGACTGACTCGCTCTTTTTTTCTCCATCAGCAATACAGTACTGTTCCTTATACAAATTTAAATGAGGACATTTATTATTCTTTAGTAGTTTCTATGTTTTGCCTGCAACTTGATGCTTGTGATTCTTTGATGGGTGAGGGGGAAAATGAAATCCATGGAATTGGTGTAGGAAGCCAAAAAAAAAAAAAATGCTTGCTAGTGATTTCAACCATGAATGGGCTTCTTCGGTGGATTGGTTTAATACTCATACATGGCTCACTTCTGGCCAGATTTTTATCAGATTTTCTCTCATTTTATCAAAACCATTCTCTTCCTCTGCTTTCTGCTGTTTCCAACCCAACCAGTAATGACTGCCAGTTTCAAGCTTCTACTTTAACCTAGACATTAATCTAGGGGCTTCAATATGCTTTCTTTCTTTTTTCTTCCTGATAACATTAAAGCGTTTTTGTTTTTCATTTAAAGGATAAAGAACCTGAAATTCAGACATGTTAACTAGAAAGTAGCTTATTAGCAGTAAGACTAGATTTGAATGCAGGTCTGGATGGTTCGCAATTCTATGTTCTTTCTACCACACAGTGCTGCCAAGAAACGTTGAAGTCAGTAGGACAAATTGCTGAGTCAAGAGTTGAAAGAATAGTAATATAAACTACCATTACATCATCAAAAGGAAGGAGCTTCGTGGACTTATTGAGGGTTATCATTTTTTCTTTTGTTTTATCATCATGGTAAAATGTAGTAGTGCCTGTGTTCCAATAGATTGAATTTGTTTTCTAGAGAATTCAATATGTTTTACAAAATACTTTTTTTTAGCGACATGACTTTTTACTCTTTATTTCATCAAAACATAATTTTTATATGTGTGTTTAGAAAACAACACTGTGTATTTGGCAAGCATTTATCTATGTGTTGGTGTTAGAGCAGAAGGTATATTTAAAGTAAATAATATTGGTAAAATCAATTAAATTTATTCAGTACTCCAAAAGTATTATCATCTAAAGACTTACTCTGTCTAGTTTATATGATGATGGGTACTATACACCCAACACTCAGGTCCCAGGCTCTCTTTGCTTTTCTGCTTTGACTTCCTAAGTGGGACTCGGTATGCCAACATGAGGCCTGACCTGACACAGCTATGGTTTTCCTTAAAAAAGAAAAAAACACATGGGCATGCATATAGATACAAATTAAATTAAGCTATCAACATGTATATGTAATATTTCAATTATATGTTATTGCCTGAGTCTTCATTTATTAATAGTAGCAGTCAACTATGATTACATGAATATCTCATATTTATAACCAACACCTAGAAAGACCAGAGAGAACTTTCAGTATCTGGTAACTGATCAACTTGAGATCTGGAGAAGCATTTGCATTGTGAACCACAGAAACTCCAAACACATTCTGAGTAGAGTTACATTTTTTTGTTTCAAGTATTTAAGAGCCAGAGATGAATTCTTTTTTTTTTTTTTTTTTTTTTTTTTATTTTTCTGAAGCTAGAAACCGGGAGAGACAGTCAGACAGACTCCCGCATGGGCCCAAACGGGATCCACCCGGCACGCCCACCAGGGGGCGATGCTCTGTCCACCAGGGGGTGATGCTCTGCCCCTCCCGGGCATCGCTCTGCCGCGCAACCAGAGCCACTCTAGTGCCTGGGGCAGAGGCCAAGGAGCCATCCCCAGCGCCCGGGCCATCTTTGCTCCAATGGAGCCTCCGCTGCTGGAGGGGAAGAGAGAGACAGAGAGGAAGGAGGCGGGGGAGGGGTGGAGAAGCAAATGGGCGCTTCTCCTGTGTGCCCTGGCCGGGAATCAAACCCGGGACTTCTACACGCCAGGCCGATGCTCTACCACTGAGCCAACCGGCCAGGGCCTGAGATGAATTCTTAACAAAGTTATATGTGAACATTTTCTGAAATAGACTAATTAGGTAGTTAATATGTTATTTGTTAATGTTATTTGTTCCCAAGAAGTGAGCTCCTAAGACCTTTATGAGGTTAATGTGTGTGTGTATACATTTATGTGAGTGTGTGTATACACATACATTATTATTAAAAACTAATATTTTCATTCTTTGTAAAGATTTATTTACATAAATTGGGCTCTACTTAATTATAAATTCATTGCCCTAAAGTGAGGGTCTTTAGTGACCTGGATTAACATTTTTAAATTTAAAACATGCAAATAGAAAGGCATGCTGCACACTTTGGTCATGTGTTTGGTAGAGGCAATTAACTGGACCACCAAATGCAAAGGAGTTATATATACCTTCCAAGTCGTATTCCTTCTCATAGGTTAACCCGTTCTCACACAGTTTGTAAGTAATAAAATTTTCTTAAGAGGATTGATACCCAATAGAGGCAAAGCAATCCAAAACTTCCTGCCAAGGCTTAATTACACCAGGGCGTAGAAGCAGCTAGCAGATGTCCCTGACAGTTTATGAAGCAGGTGCCTGGTCAGCCTTAGAGGGAAACAAAACTATATTGAAGCATGAAAAGCAAGCAATGCGAAGTTATCCCCATCTCCAAACTGATTTAACCAATTCTATACAATAAATATTGATTTGTTGTCTACTGTGTATTTAACACTATGGGAAATATAAAGTTGGAATAGATGTGTTTCTGTGTATCCATGAAGCAGTCAAAAGACTTGTCCTTTATTTAAGGCATATTGGGGAGTTGTTCAATTGGTATAAAGTTTTAGTTTATGCAAGATAAGTAAGTTCTAGAGATCTGTTATATAACACAGTGTTATAGTTAAGAATACTCTACTATGCATTTAAAAATTGGTAAAAAAGTAGATCTCGTGTTAAGTGTTCTTACCACAGCCACAAAAACAAAGGGACACAGGAAATTTTTGATAGTGATAGATATGTCTATTATCTTGATTTTAGGGTTGGTCTAAGCAGTGGTAGTCAACCTGGTCCCTACCACCCACCTGTGGGAGTTCCAGCTTTTATGGTGGGCGGTAGTGGAGCAAGCAAAGTATAAATAAAAAGATAGATTTAACTATAGTAAGTTGTTTTATAAAGATTTATTCTGCCAAACTTAGTGAAAATCCACATAAAGTACTTGGTATGCTTTAACTTGCTGTAACTCTGCTTTATAAATTTTATAAAGTAAAGTTACTTCCCTACTTTAGAAATCATCATTACTGTAGAACCAGTGGGCGGTTAGAAAATTTTACTACTAACAGAGATACAAAAGTGAGCGGTAGGTGTGAAAAGGTTGACTACCCCTGGTCTAAAGGGTGTATGTCCAAATTTATCAAATTATACACATTAAATATGTGCAAATTTTTGAATGTCAAGTGTACTTCAAAAAAAGTGGTAAAAGTGTAATAGGATTTAAAAAGATATCATTACAATGATTATGTAGGAAAAGTAAAATTTTTTTATGAGACAGTGAGAGAAAATATGCAATGACATATAAAGAGGGTACAGTACTGTGATTAAGAGTTCTAGTTACATATTACTAGTTACATTCTCATCTATAAAAGAGATACTACAATAATACCTCTCCCACAAAGGGTGTTTTACAAAAACTAGAAGGTATAGGGCATATATAGAGCTTAGCATACAGTGTCGGTCCAATACTAATTCTCCCACTCCCTCCCCCTCTTTTAACAACTATTGCTATAACAAAGTTTGTAAGGGAGGCTTAATGGCCTGTCCAAGAAGATATGTGCCCTATTCTTTCCCTATTCATCTTCACAATTCCATTTCATCATAGATGAAGTATTGTACACTTACATGTCAAAACGGAAAAAAAGGCAAAGTGTTTTTGTAAGCTGCAAGATGCATAAACTTCCAGGGAGGAGGGGACTGCCTTGTAAAAGAGAATCCCACAAAGCTCCTTGCTTCTTGTAATAAAGTAGGGAGACACTAAGATTTCGCAGAGAAAACAGCTGACAAGTCATCTGTCAGAGCCCAAGCCTGCTTTAGGCAATCCACCAGCTTCCATGAAAGGCCTTTGCTTCTCCATGGCAGGTTACTCCATCATGCCGATGCACTCACCCTTCACACTTTCCCATTGTTCAAACTTATTCCCAGATCAGTGATCCATTCAATTCTTGGGCATTCAGGCTCTTAAGTGCTTCCAAATACCATGAAATGATACTCTATTGCTTGATATCACTGCTAAATATGAGATTCTCCTATATGCTTTCCTAGTATTGCTCAACCTGGTCTTTTTTTGCTAGCAAATATTCATTTTTTCCCCTTTGCTACAATCAAGACTTGTTTAGTGGTCTGCCCACTCCCATGGCTGTAAGTGGCCTTTCACCAGAATGCTGTGGAGGGCACAGTAGGGGAGAGAAATCAGCATAGTCCTGGAATGAGAGGGGAACAGCCTCATCATTGCTATTTACTGTCAGTGAGGCTCAGGGATGTCAATCTACCTTTCAAAACCTCAATTTTCTTCTCTGATTAACAAAATCTTCAGATGTTGAAGAGTGAAACAAATATGAGTATGTTCTAAGCTACATCGCATATCCAACATAAAGTATTACTTACTCTTTTAAATTTACCTAAGTCCAACATGACATTTTAAAATCTGTAATTATAGATGTTTCACTTAGAATACAAAGATAAATATACCTGGCAACGGGAATGTGAGCTTCATGATTCGAGGGTTACTGGTTATGCATACTGGTCTATGGAAGCACTAGAACAACACATCACACAGAGTTGATGCTCAATTATTACTGCTGAATGAAGGAGTATTATCCTTTGTTAAAGATAGAAATTAGTAACATGGTGCTGCTTGGAACTATCACAATAAACATTCACATTTTCTCCTTTGTTCTGTCCTCTTCACTAATGAAAATTGAATTATTTTGCAAATAAAAATTGAGAAAATTGAGTCTAACATTTTATTAGAATCTGAAACACCACCTAAAAATATGTCTGAATAGAAAACAGCAATTAAACGATAATTTACCTTAAATAGCCAAGGGAGTAGGAACTGTGTATCTATTTATAAACATTAAATAAAAAATGACAGTTTCTAGATTTATGTTTTATACACATTTTTGAAAACTACTACTACTTTTATATTTTCTGACATATCCTATATGTCAAATACTTTTCAAATTAATAGTCAGTTTCATGTACTAAGGTTAGAAATACTATAATATACATTCTATTTGATATTCATTGATTTGGGTCCAGGAAAGTATTTCTTTACTGGCCTTCCCTTATAAGCTATTGTGCCAAAGCCTTTATTTCACCTTGATTTATGATGATGTATTTACCCCTACTTTTTGTGAAGACTGATATTAAAAGGTGAGTTTAGCATGGCTACTATTTTAAATAAAGCATTAATTGTCTCTCCTCTTTAAGAAAACAAAAAAAAAACTACTGTCATATTTTTTAATAAAAAATCAACTTGCATTAGATCTTCTATTAATTCCTCTTGACTAGATACAATTTTACCTTTGGGTATATTTATTTATTTTTCTTAATCTTACCTGCTTTCTCATTATTCAATTACCAATTTATTTTTATTTTTTTTGTGACAGAGACAGAGAGAAGGACAGATAGGGACAGACAGAATGAAATAGAGATGAGAAGCATCAATTCTTTGTTGCAGCACCTTAGTTGTTCATTGATTGCATTCTCATATGTGCCTTGATTGGGGGGCTACAGTAGACTGAGTGACCCGTTGGTCAATCCAGAGATCTTGGACTCAAGCTGGTGAGCCTTGCTCAAACCAGATGAGTCCATGCTCAGTCTGGCAACCTCAGGGTGTCAAACCTGGGTCCTCTGTGTCCTAGTCTAATGCTCTACCTACTGCATCACCGCCTGGTCAGGTCAATTACCAATTCTTAAGACCAATTAACAGCTACATCATTTTCAGCATGATGTAAGTAAAACAAATTTAATTTGAAACAATCTAATCAACATTATTAATTGTTCTTTTTCTCTAAATTCCATGTGGCCATCTGCATCATGTAGAGTTTGTTATAGTTACAATACTAAATCAACTTTAGAATTTTGGATGGCATTAAAAATTTTAAAGAAATCCTAAACAGCATTTATTACCTTGGTATATCACATTGGTCTTGTTGCTGTTCCTTCACATTTAAATTGTATTTAATGTTTCCTCCCTGTGTCCACAGTCTGCCTACACAGTGCATCCTCCAACCACCAGCTATTGCAGAAGTGATATGTTTATTCCACATGTTTAACACCCTCTATTCACAAGGTCAAAGTTCTAGTCCACAATCCCTTCCCTGTAGGGACTTCAATGCTTGGGAAAGTATCTGTGATAATAAGGTCTCCCAGGATGGCCTACTCCAGTAAGATGAAATGAAAATAGCAGCTTGTTGGTGGTTACTTTTCTGGACATTGACAGGAGAATCTAACAACTTTTACTCAAGTTTTCACTTGTGTTTACCAGTCTATTCTTGGTACATTCTACTGGTCACATTGCACCCTTAGATCTTCTATGATTTCTGAGCCAATCTCAGGCCATCTCTGTGGCAATCTGATGAGAACACTCAATACTCTGGGTGGCCCGGGTTCAGGCCATCAATGCCACGCAAAAGCAATGCCTTTGAGACTGTAGCCAATTCATATGCTCTTTTTCTATAGTGTATGTCCATATTTCATGTCTTCTTGGCCTCTAGGTAGACTTTTCACTTTCTGGTGGAGTTTGGCAAGGTCCTTCCAGTAGTTTCCAAGCATAGGCTTTACAGGATTACAGAAGGATAGAGGTGCATGATGTAGTTTCTTCCATCTCTCCCAGCATTTCATTTGCTTCTTATTGCTCTTCATCAATATCTCTGATCAATTCTTCTGTCCCTCCAGTTCCCAGGAGCTGCTTGGGCACTATCCTAGACCTTCATGGAGGGTGCAGAAGACCATGTGAAGTTTCTGGAAACGTTCCAAGGAGACTGTGGAGGTGACTATGGTACAAAGAGTGTTGGAGCAGCAGCTACTAAGATTCTGGGCCCAGGGCTACTCCTACCCCAGAGGTGAGCCACACGTCCCATGGGCATCACAGTGATCAGACCACCACCACTATGGAGGAGCAGATGGCACTTTTTATTGTTATAGGCATTTCTTTAAATATGTATATACATACATACTTTTCCATGAAGTTTTCTATACAGTCCAGTCCATTTCCATCATGCAGCCAAAGTTTTCTCATCAGAAAAATATAAAGAGAATGAATTAAATGGACTCTATTGGTTACTTTCAGATCTAAATACTATGGATTATACAAATCTGTGTGTACCATAGGTCTCTTTTCTACAACTACAGACATAGTCAAGAGTAATGTAGTGTTGAATATAATAACATTATACTTAAGAATGCATGGGCCATTTTAAATCATAGGTTTAAGAGACCAGTTTCCCAATAAGACATTAGCAATAATATACAGATTATTCTCTTTGAAACCAAATATTAACATTTTTATTTGAACTTGAAATAATATTTGAAAGAAACATAGAAATTAATATAGGTCTCATGTCTGAAAGGCCTGAATGTATGAAATGTCTATTTAACCCTGACTTAGTCTACATTGAATGGGAAAAGGGAATTAATACTTATTGGGTGTGTGTAATGAATCAATAACTGTCCTAGGCAGCCTGAGAGCATTTTCAGGAGCAACCCTTGAAACTTAAGTAACTTAGTTTAGTTTTTCTCAAGACACAGGCTGTTTTGATTCTCCAAACCTTCTACCTAAGGGTTCATTTAAGTCCTTTGGCTATTATTGTTGTTTAATGTTTTTCCCCTTACTTTATTGTTACGCTCATGATTATTGTTGCTGTTAATAAAATGATAATTCAGTTTATAAGAAGCAGTGGCCCCAAACTGAGGAAGACTTGAGAAAGTTGAGAAAAAGCCCAAGCTGATGCATAAGTTGAAGATAAAAACTAGTAGAAGATTTGGCTAATAATAATAATAATAATAATAATAAAGATAATTCAGTTGTGTTTTAAAAAGAATTTGGTTTTGGAAAAGGAAGACAGAGAGACATAAGAGAGGCCAGAAGGTCATGGGAGCAAAACCAGAAGTCATAAATGGAAGATATGAGATATGCATTACAGCATGTATGTGAGGCTCCATTTGACCATTGATTCATGTATCCATTCATGCAACAAACTTAACAGATGCCTGTGATGGGACTGCATTGTGCTGGGCCCTGAGGATTTGGGAGGAAACAAGTTAAACAAGGCCTTGGGTGATTAGCTACCATTAAAAATGTAAACAAGTTTTTGTGTGTACATTTGTCAAGATGTAAAATTCAGTGGATGCTTATTTAAAATTAATATCTCATTGAAGATAATATTGACTCCAGTTTTCCTCCTCAATATTTTCTTCTCTTCACATGTGTCTAAAGATCAAGAAATATGTTTTGTCCATGTAATTCTTTAATTTACCTTTTTTTAAATTAAATTAGAACTCTAAATCCCAGGTGCACAATTAATCCCATTCTCTTCTTACATAATAAAGTACCATATAAAGGCTAAAAGAGGGGAAATTAGTCCAATAAACATAGTAGTAAAAACTGTCAGTATGTCTGAATCATTTTACCAATGCCTTGAAAACTGCGCTAAAGCAAACTTGACAGGTGAGAATAAACATGGTCTTTTCATCTTCTCGACTGCTACTCCACTCTCGTTCACAAGTCCCACAGGCCGTTTACTGTTCCACTAGTCTCCCTGCTGTGTAACTTACCTCCCCCTACCATTTTGTGCTCCCCTTCTCATAATGATGTTCTGTTCTCTGTCTCAAATCTGGAGCCACAAATGCACGGTCATGGACCAAACTCAGACAATACAAATGTTGCTTTTGACTCCTGAAATTGAACTTTTTTTATTACATTATCAGGCTTTAACCACTGGCCAATATCACAAAAATGTCCCAACATCTAGGTTCTCCTGAAAGCTGGGAAGATTTGGCAACAGAAAATCAATGAAGAGCTGAAATTTAAGGTAAGTGGCAGCAAACACATGCTAAACAAAGACCTAAATAGAAAAATATGTTAGGCTTCAAGTCATACTGTCTGTGTTACAACTGCTTGACTCTAATTATAGTGCAGCATGAACACAGTCACAGATACTATGAGAATGACAGGGCTAACTATGTTCTCATAAAACTTTATTTACAAAAATAGGCAGAGGGGTAAATTTGGATCATGGTTTGCTGACCCCTTCTTTATGCCACCTGTCTGGATACTCTAGGCCTGTGACCTCTGCCCTATTTCTTATCTGTTTCATTATCTCTCAAACAAAGCATTTTTCAGTTTCCCTTTTACTTTGGATTCTTTTTGTTAATGTTCACATTTACTTCAAAATAGCCGTATTAAGATACTGTCAAATTTGTTTATTAATTTTCTGTGCCTGAGAAGGTCAGCCCATCTTGGGGAGCACAAGTGTTGATCTCAGAAATAGTGGAGGCCTTGGCCAGCAGCTCAGTGGATAGAGGAGCAGCTTGACATATGGACGTTCCTGGTTCAATTCCCAGTCAGGACACACAGGAGAAGTGACTATCTGCTTCTCTCCCCCTTCTTTCCCTCTTCCCCTCCCACAGCCAGTGGCTCAATTGGTCCAAGCATCAGCCCCGGGCCCTGAAGATAACTCAGTTGGTCTCAGCACATCAGCCTCAGGTGCTAAAAATAGTTTGGGACCCAGCATCATCCCCAGATGGGTTTGCCGGGTGGATCCCTGTCGGGGCTCATGAGGGAATCTGCCTATCTCCCTTCTTCTCACCTAAAAAACAAAACAAAAAAAGAATGGTGGAATAGTAGGTACATAGCTGTGAATTTTCTTCTTTCTTCTCCAACATCTTTGATGCTTCCTTCTAGCCTAATAAATATGCACTATCACACCATAGTTCACTGTTGCATCTCTATTTGTCTTTCTCTGTCCTACCCATGAATTATCTGTTTGAGTCATTCTAAACTCCTTGATATTTTCTAAGTATAACTCTGACTTTGTGCACTCTATTGCTTGAACAAGCTTCTTACTATCTAGGACAAAAGCAGATTAGTTTAATGAGTTTCCGGTTCTAATCAAGCTTCAAGGCATTACTAAAATCATATATGTCCCATTAAAGCCTTCCCATATTTCAACAGTTATATTTAAGATCTTTAGTCCTTAGGCATGATATTACTATAAGCATGACTAAAATCCTTATTATTAAGCTGTGTCATATGAAATGGATGTTTTTAAGTCAAAAATGGTCAAATACATTCTGATTAATGCTATATAAATAAACATGTCTGCTCCACTCCTTGAAGGCAGAGGGTGAAGCTCATTCATCTTGCTGGTCTCCCCAGTGTCTAGCACAATGTCTTACTCAGAAGAGAATCAACCAATTGACATGATGAATTAAAAAAAAGAAACCTCATTGTTCACAAAATAAGAAAGATGGCACACATGTCTTTAAAGTCCTATTAACTATTACACAAGGATGGCTTTAATTCCTGACCTAGATGTCTTAAATTTCTAAAAATAGTACCTAGAGGAGAAAAGAAGGAAGATTTATATAGTGAAATGCCTTGGCCACTTTCCTGGACACCGACTTTCTCCTACATTCCCTGGATAATGGGGACCCAGATGTTGTTATATAATTAAGTCCATTTTAACCAGAAAGATTGTGAGAATCCTGTGGCCCGAGTAAGCCCCGGGTACTGAGAGTTTAAAGTTCTAATGGAAAGCCCAAGTAAAATGTTTAATTGGCTGTTTTATATCCTTAAGACCTTATTTTAAATATGAGAGCAAGAAAGAAATTGGTTGTCAATTCAGTGCTTGCCACATTCCTGTTACTAAGCAGGAAGCTAGCAAGACTGAGAAAAAGCTGCGGTCAGTAATTGGGGGCAGTAAAATTCTAATCACCTCGTGGTGTTCTACTTGACTGGCTGCCTTGCCGGGTGAGGGAAGGCAGCAATCTGAATTGATATGCCCACAGGCTCCAGAATGTAGTCCCAGAATTCACAAAGGAAATAGCTTCCACTGTCAAGTTTGCAGTTAAAACGATACAATCTCAGTTGTGGGAAAGAATTGTAAAGTAACCTCAAGCAGCTTCAATGAGCTCTCAAACATTTCTTTTTCAGTAAGTGGTTCTAAAAGAGCCACATAATAGAAAAATTATGACCATTCAAATATCATTCTCTTTTGAAACGATGGTAACATCATCTTTTATCTTAAGAAGGTTTTCATTTCAAATATACTGATATGTGAAGTCACTTTCTTTTAGTAATTGGAAAATATATAAGTTTAAAACTTATGAAAGAGTATAGCAACCTCACAATGTTCCATCCCCAGAGGGGTCCTTTAGGACGTTCTGAGAAATTAAAAGAGGACTTTTTGGTTCTTTGAAACAGGGACCTCCACAGCAAGAGGTTTGAGAGAGAGAGAGTGTGAGAGAAAGAACTTCTCTGAGTAATTTATAAATAAATATGATCTATTTTGCATATCCCTCTAGACAAGAGAGTGAACTCAGAAATGATATTAAAATTTCAGTCTACCTGGATCAACCTATTATCTTGGATTCACCTTGGCAATATAAATGATGGAAAAGGAAGAAAGAGAATATTCCTTGATCAAACCCAAATGCTTGTTTGTTTGTTTTTTCTTTTCAGTTTGATACATAAACTATAGGGAGTCTCATTAAATTACTAACAAGTCTTGGTTAGCCCTATAGGTATTATCTGTTATGTAAAGTACCTACAATACATTTTGAGAGTATTTATGTTGTTCATTCCTGAGAAATTTTTATTACTGCTTGTATGTCCTCAAATCAGAAAATAGTCATTTGAAGACTGGCCCAAGAAAGACGCTATGGTTTCAAGAAAACACCCTAAAAAATTATATTTGTTTGGGAACAACTATGTCATACTTTATTCTAAGAATAATTTATTTATCGACGCAATGAGAAGAAAATATTTAGAAATTTACCAGGAAGATGGAATAGGGCACCATAAAAATTCAGACAACAGTCTCCTCTAAGTACAATTGCTCTGTTCCCATCTTCTCTAGAAGCGTATCCATTGATATCTACCAATTAATTAGCATTTCCAAGTTCATCCAAGTTCTTTCAAGTGTTAGTGTCAGGCCCATATTTCTTCTCATTCACCGGTGCATCAAAAAACACCCTGCCAAAAGTTCACAAGCATGATGGGGAACAAAAGTGTCCATGTCACTATAATAGTACATCAGGAAAGATCTAACTAAGGTCTTCACAAGCAATAAATCAAAGGCAGGAAAATAGCTGATATACAGAGGAGCAAACCACTTTAACAGGTCCCTGTGCAGATGATGAGTCCAGGGAAGAGAAAGTGCATGGAGGTGGGTCGGTACCTGCAGGAATCGCAAAGCAGGGACAAACAAGCAGAGCATCAGTGCAATGCATCCTGAGTCCTGACCAGGGCAGAAGCCTTCTGCTTGCTTCTCTGACTTCATTATCAATTCCAGGGTCTGATCTTTCTCCTCCATTTGTCAGGCCAGTTCTGAGACTTTGCACCATCCCTTATCAGTTTCCTTTATTCATGTCCACATGTCAATAGCCTCTTTATCAAACTCTCCTCAGATTTTGCTGCTTGACCCTGTTGTCTATTTCCTGTGGAGTCCCCTATTGATGTATTATCTAAATAATGAATATAAATTTTCACACAGTCACATCAAGGAAAAGGACCCTATCACCCACCACTAGAAGGCTCCCTACTCACTGATGTCTTCCAATTAATTGGTATTTGCAAGTTCATCTCAGTATACTAGCAATCATATACACATTTCTTGTTTGACAAGAATATCATTGAAGACCTGGTTGAATACTTGCAGAAAAGTAGTACATGAGATAATGTCTATGATAAACATGTCTATATTTTGTTTCTTGCCTTCCAGTCAAATTTACTTTTTCTAAAAAGGAAATGAAATCATGTAAGTTAGTCTAATCTTTCTCAGTAAATCCATGATGACTCTTCAACTTATAATTATGTTTACCATATTTTATTCATTAATTGGTTCCAGATTTTTGCTCATGATTGGTATCAAACTACCCAATGTAATTTATCTACAAACCAGAAAATTGAGTTTCTTTCTAAAATTTACATCAGCCTTGGCCAGTTATAATCTCCTTGCTCTTTTTCCATATTTCTTAGCTCTACAAAGTAACAGTAAATTCAATATACTATTGCATTTATCACATTGTTATATAATTAACTTTTCTTGTGGTTGTTTTAGCCCCTAGACTGTGAGCCCTTGATGGCAGGGATTGCGTCTTATTCATCTGGACATTGCTGGCATCTAGCAAAATGTCAGGGTATTATAAATTCGCAATAACAGTTTGCTGAATTGGACTTAAAGTACCAGTGTGGTGTTTTTAGATGTTCTCATATCCTTGAGCTTTAGTTTCCTCTCACTAGTATTATACCATATCCAGTCTAATATTTACATCCCTTGAAAGGGAAACTGCCATATGTTGGGAGAAGACAAAGTGTGACTCCTTCCTGGAAAGAGTCTTACGGTAGAACCAACCGTTCATCTTCTATCTCCTTGTTCTGAGCATAGACATATTTTTTTGTTTTTGGCATTTTCAGGCTTTGGCACATTTCCCACAGCGTCTGACATTTGTACTTGGTTATCTAGCTCTTCTCCCAACAGCATATCCTATTTCCTCAGTGTGCTCATTAAATAATTTCTCAACCAGTCATTTATACACAGGGCAACTTCCCCATCCTTCTGCATCACAATCCATAACCATTATTCTATTTGAATATCAGTTCTGGCCCTGGCCAGTTGGCTCAGCAGTAGAACATCAGCCTAACATGTGGAAGTCCCACATTTGATCCCCAGTCGGGGTGCACAGGAGAAGCGACCATCTGCTTCCTCACCTCTTCCCTTTCTTTTTCTCTCTCTTTCTATCTCTCTACTCTCCTCTCACAGCCTTGGCTCATTTGAGCAAGTTGGCCCTGGGTACTGAGGATAGCATCATTGCCTTGCCTCAGGTGCTAAAAATAGCTCAGTTGCCAAGCAATGAAGCAATGGCCCCAGATGGGCAGAGCATCACCCATAGTGGGCTTGCTAGGTAGACCTTGGTTGGAGCACACACAGGAGTCTGTCCCTCTACCTCTCCATTTTCACTTAATAATAATAATTTTAAAAAAATTTCAGTTCTGAGATCATCCCAACTTACTCAGTATTCTTTTTCATTTCCAGCCAAACTGTTGTCTGTTCTACCAATTTTATTCTTTTCTCTTCCTCTTTTTTGGCACTGAGGGCAAAAACTATTTTCCACTGACAATGATGTGAATCTTTGGGATCCAAGGTTTTGAATATAGCTCATGCAAATAATGCTGTTTAGAAAATTGTTTTTGGATTACTGAACAGTTGCTTTTTTGAGGCATTTTCACTATCTCAGGCATAATCTCAAATTTGCAGAGTACATGGGGCAGGAAGAAGAGAAGAACATTTTCTGTGTATCTGAAATTCTACAGGTTGTCAAATTGGGCTCTGATGTCTAAAAAGAGAGGACCTGGCAGAACGAGTCAGTGACAATAATTGTAATCTAAAACAACATCTGTTATGTGAATGTGACATTTGCTGGCACTTTATAGGTTTGGTTTTGCAAGGCTAATCTCTAAAGCTGCTTATTCCTGCCACAGCCACATGGTAACCTGCACCAGGTTAATGTATTGTAAGAAAGGATTCCTGGTCATCTCAATTTTACTACTAACTCACTGATCTAACGCAGGAAACTTTATCTCCCTCTGGTTCACCTTCTTTCTCTTAAAATTATGTGAGCTGTAGTAAATGTTTGCTAACATCTTTTCCACCTCTGATATTCAGTGATTCCCTGAAAGAAGCAACTAGCTAAGGGAGGTGCTTTTTATGATTAGAGTAAATGAGCTACCACTAGAGGTTGCCTGTGTCATCATGACCACTGTCCTGGGGGAGATTTGGGTTCAGATTCTGACTGTGCCACTTCTTTACTCTGTGAACTTGGGCTATGCATACCTGAACCTCTGGTTCTTCATCTGTGAAACTAGAATCCAAATAATATCTACCATGAGGTGTTGTGAAGGTTAAAAGACAAAACACATGTATAAAACCCAGCTCAGTGAGTGGAATGTGGCAATTTCTCAATAGATGTAACTAAACTAACAAACTATAAAATAAGAATGGCTACAAATGGAATTATTGTAGAATAATTGCTAAGAATTTCCAATGGTCTACACATAGAAAAGATGTACATTTTTATTTTATTATTTAAAAAAAAATAGTTTCAATCCAATTTACTTATTTTATTTTTTTATTAAATTTCCCAGGGTGGCATTGATTACTAGAATTATATAGGTTTCAAGTGTACAATTCTATGACACATCATTGGTATATTATATTATGCATTTGCCACACATAGTCAAATCTTCGGTCAACATATATTTAACTCCCTCTTTATCCATTATTATGCCCACATCATTTCCTCTAGTAACCACGATAATATTGTTTGTGTCTATGAGTTTTTGTTTGTTTGTCCTATTTATTCATTTATTGCTTTCAGTTTTATATCCCACATGTAAGTAAAGTCATATGGCTCTTGAGAATTAATGCAATTTCCATCAAACCTCAATGTTATCAGATTTGTATTAAACCATAAAAGAACCTGAATAGCCAAAGCAGGGCTGAGGAAAAAAACAAAGCCAGACATATCACACTGCCTGATTTCAAAATATATCACAAAAGGACAATAATCAAAACAGCATGATATTGGTCTGTCATTAAACACAGACACACAGACTGATGGAAAAAAAGAAAATCTCTTCAATAAATAGTACAGAGAAAACTGGAAAGCCACATGCAAAAAAAAATGAAACTAAACTAATGCTTGTCCCCATGTAGAAAAATTAATTCAAAATGGATCAAAAACCTAAATCTAAGACCTGAAAAAATAAATCACATATAGGAAAACAGGTACTAGATTTGTAGATCTTAGTCTTAGAGAGGATTACATAAACTTTACCCCAAATGCAAGGGAAATAGAAGCAAAAATAAACAAATGGGATTCTATCAAACTGAAAAGCTGCTGTACAGCAAAAGAAACCATCAACAAAACAAAAAGGCAGCCAACCAAATGGCTTGAACATATTTTCAAAGAACAACTCCAACAAAGGGTTAATATCTCAAATATACGAAAACTCATACAACTCAACAACAACAACAAAATAAACAATCCAATTAAAAAATAAACAGAAGAGCCTGACCAGGTAGTTCACTTGGTTTGAACATCATTCCAACATGCCAAGGTCTTAGGTTCGATCCTCGGTCTGGGCACATACAAGAATAAATCAGTGAATGCATAAATAAGTAGAACAACAAATCAATATTACTCTCTCTTTAAAAATTAATAAATAAATTGAATTTTTTTTTTACAAAAGTGGGCAGAGAACCTAAATAGACATGTCTCCCAAGAAGACATACAAATGGCCAATGGATATATGAAAATATGCTCAATTTTACTAGCTATTAAAGAGATGAAAATCAAAACTACAATGAGATGCCACCTCACACCTGTTAGAATGGATATTATCAACAAGACAGATAATAACAAGTGTTAGAGAGGTGGTGGAAAAAAGGGACCCTCATTTCACAGCTGGTGGGAATGTTACCTGGTACAGCCACCATGGAAAACAGTATTTAGAGGTCCTAAAAAATTAAAAATAGATTAACCGTATGATTCACAACTCATCAATTTAAAATAATTCAAAAACATTTACTCACAAAGATATTTTTTCCCTATGTTCACTGGCCAAGGCATTAAAACAACCAAAGTGTTTCTTAGTAGATGACTGGATAAAGAAGATGTAGTAAAAAGCATGCACACACACACACACACACACACACACAATTGAACATTACTCAGCCATAGAAAAATGTGAAATACTGCCATTTGCGACAGCACGGATGGATCTTGAGAATATCATGCTAAGCAAAATAAGTCAGACAAAAAAAGTCAAGAACCATTTTCTCATTTTATTATTATTTTGGAAGATATCCACTCCAAAGCTAGACTAATTCTGGTCCAGAATCTTAGATCAGTGATTTTTTACCAGTGTCCCGCAAGAAGCACATTGGTATACCTCAAGAATTTTTAAAGCACACAATACCTAACTTTTTTAGTCAGGGGCACTGACCTCTTTTCCCTTAGTCTGTCAAATAAAAAAAATGACAACAGCGCAACAATTAGCCATCTAGTATGAATAAATGAAAATTATACCTATTTTTTGTCAGATCAGCAAAAATATATATTTTTAGGTGTGATACAGAATTTTAGTAATTAGTTTTTGTGTGCCATAAGATAAAAAAGGTTGAAAATCGCTGCTTTAAATCTTTAAGATGCTGATATTTATGCTGTTCCAACCATTTAGTTCTTTAAGCAGGGAGTTTCCTTCAAGTAATTACTAGAATCATTCTAGCATTTCTATCAGGCTACACATACAAAGTCTTTGATTGTGTTCATGATGATATTCCTTTTGGTATTTTTCTGGATCCTCCATCAGTTTGTGTTATTTAGAAGCATTCTTTTAATTAAGTAAATACCAGTATATACTGAACATTTGGGTGAATATATTTTCTTAGACACTAGAGGAGACACAAACATTTGAAAGGTTATGGCCAAATGAACTAGATGGTTTTGTGAAAGGTAAGATAAGACATAATTAAAGCACATAATGCAACGAGGCTACCATACCTACAGTTTAGTTGGGAGTATTTGAGATGAATCTTAAAGAATAACTTTTTTATCAAGCAAAATTGATAGGGGAAGGATGCTTAAGAAGGACTCCAAAAAACAATGATAAGGCTAAAAGAATGCATTGCCATGCTTAATAAGACAGCAGTAATTCAATCTGGCTGACTTGGTCTTATCAGAGTAGTGTGCAAAGCCAATAAATGTTTTACAGCATTGGAAGATATGACCTGAGATGGGTAAAAGTGGTGTTTAGGGGTTGTTGTTGTTGTTGTTGTTGTTTTTGTGTGTGTGTGTGTGTATTTAAATTTTTTCAATTATAATTGGCATTCAACATTATATTAGTGTCAGGAGTACCACATAATAAATATTTACAAATCTATTATGTAACTTTGAAGTGATCTCCCTAAAAAGTCTAGCTAGGACCCACGTGGCACCATACATAGTTACTACTATATTATTGATAATATTCCCTATACTGTACTGAACATCCTTGTGACTATTTTCTAACTCTTTAATCCCTTCACGTCTTTCATTTAGCACCTCAACCACCTTCCCATCTAGTAACCATTGGTTTATTCTCTGTATCTGAGTCTGTTTATGTTTTGTTTTTCATTTATTTTGTTTTCTGATTCCACATATAAGAGAAATTATATGGTAATTGTCTTTCTCTGTCTGACTTTTTGAGTTAGTGTACACACGGTATTTTGTCTTTATTTAACAATGAAACCACAGCTTATTCATTCGACAGAATATGTTGAGTCCCTACGATGTGCCAGGCAAGTGAGAGTCTTTAATATTTATACGTAGCAATGTTTGTGACAGCATCTAAACTAATATGTGGTCAGATATGAGAGCTTGGTGGCCATGTGGGTCTTAGAAATTCTGGACCTTTCTTAGGTCTTCAGTAACTAATAAAAATATTTATTGGAAGTTTCTTCATATTATGTTTTAAGCTCTTTAAGAAAAATTAGAGTAACTACCACATTAGCCTTATGAAGTAGGCACTGCTATCCCATTTCACAGCTGGAGGATTGAGGCTTCTGGGTAGTAAGTCACTTGCTCAAGATTATACCACCAGAAAACTCACTGAGCCAGAAATTAAATCCAGGACTTTTTCGTTCTAGAATTGGCCTTTCAACCACTACGTTATATCACCTCTTTTCACCACCTTTCCATCTCTTGTAAACACCCAGGCCCCTGAATTACAGAGAAGCGCTAATAAGGTGTGAGCGCTTCACTCTCAGGCCCTTGTTCCCTGCAGCTGACCTGTCCGGTGTCTGTGTGCTGCTGTCAACGAATCACCCTCTCACTTTCAGCACAGAAGTTGTCAAGATCATCTCAAAGCTGGAAATATTTTCACACATTATCCAAATGTGCAAAAAGGAAAAAAAAAAGCTAAATGCCTAATGTCTCTATTTAGTTGTTTGGCTAAGTGTGCTTTTCATAACCTCTTTACACAGCCTGTTCTAAAACGGGACTAGCTGGGAAGCACCACTTTGAACTTTTATATGTAGTAGTTCATGTTAAGGGGGCTAGCTAGGGTCAGAGGTGTTAGAATGGGTCCCCTGGTATTGATTTTTGTATTATTTTTGAATTGACTTTAAAAAAATCTCATGAAATCTGGCGTGTTGCTGTATTGTTTTTATATGTGCCAATATTTCTATCACTTACTGCTGCTTTCTGGGTTGCAGACACTATTTAAGAACCAGTTTCTTTTTTGCAAGGTTAGAGGGGGTGTGAGTTGATATTTTAGCTAAGAAAAGAGAATCTATTTTTATTTATTTCAACAGAACAGCTGGCCAAACTCTAATTTTCTAATATATTTATCCTGTTTTCTAAAACTACAGTTATTTTCTAAAAATATTTTTTTCACTTATAACCTCAAAAATTTTTTCTTAGTTTTTATTTTTTGTTTGTTTGATTTTTAGGTTAGAGGAAGGGAGATAGTGAAGCAGACTTCCACATGTGCCCCAACCAGGATCCACCCAGCAACCCCCATTTTGGGCCAATGCTCTGGTACTGAGCTAATTTTGGTACCTGAGGTTGATGCACTCCAATTAAGATATCTTCAGTGCCTGGGCCCAGACTCAAACTGATTGGAGCTATGGGCTTCCAGAGGGGAAAAAGGAGAGAAAGAAGAGGCGGGGAAGGGTGAGGGGAGGAAGCCGATGGTCACTTCTCCTGGGTGCCCTGACCGGGAACGGAACCCAGGAATTGAACTTGGCACGTCCATACGTTGGGCCAACGGTCTATCCACCGAGCCACTGGCCAAGGCCAACTTTATTTCTTTTTTCCATTGATTACCTTAAGCTCACTATAATCCTGTTGATTTTACTATTTGTGTCTACACATTCTGAATGAGGGAAACATTACAAAAATATTTTAAAATAAAAACAAATGATTTTTTTTTATTGTAAGTGTATTTCAACTTGAGGACCTTATTCCAGAATTTTCAAAACAACTGTTTGTTTGTTTGTTTATTTATTTATTTATTTAGAAAGGGAGAGAGACAGGGAGGAAGAGAGATGAGAAGCACCAACTCGCAGCAGCTTCTCCTTAGTTGTTTATCAACTGCTTCTCACAAGTGCCTTGACCAGGGGACTCAAGCCCAGCCAGTGACCTTGGGCTTCAAGCCAGTGACCTTTGGACTCAAGCCAGCAACATAGGATCATGTCAATGATCCCACACTCAAGCAGGCAACCCTGTGCTCAACCTGGTGAGCCGGCACTCAAATTTGTGACTGCAGGGACTCGAACCTGAAACTTCAGTGTTCTAGTTTGACATTCTATCTACCGCATCACTACTAGTCAGGCTACATCAGCTCTTTATATTTTAAATGTGGAAGCCTTGTGTTGAAATAATGTGTGAAAATATTTTTAAATAGCAATAAAATTGTCTATGGTGATTTGACAAACCACAGCATGCTGACATTTTATGATTCTGTTATTCTATTACTACTTGTATGTAAATCAGTGCTTTCTGGGACATAGCAAAAAATCATGCTACTAATTAAATCAGCATGAGTTAGAAATTTAGTTACAAAAATTCTTACATTTGAATATTAGGGTTTTACAATGAGCAATTCCAATAAGATCTTTTCTCCATAAGGAAAATACCTGCAGATATATTAAGATAATACTGCAGATACCTGTAAGTGAGGTAAATCTGGAATTCATTCATTTCTAGCAATAACACTGTATAAAGCTGCATTTAATCAACTTGAAAGACCGAGGGACTTAAACTTGTTAAGAATAAGACACAGAAGTACTAAGGTCAACAGCAGGACATTATTTCTTTTTCTGAAAATTTAAAATGAGAAATACAACTATCACTTGTGTCAGAAGTACTTGTAATTTCATAATCAGAACTTAATTTCTTTTTAGATATTTATAGAGGTACTGTAATAAGCTTTTTATTTTTCAAACATTTTTCTTTTATTTACTTAATTATTCTCAAAACTCTAAAAACTCATTTTTCATAGTTCCTTTATCTTTAGGGGAGATCTCTTAAAGCCTTCAAGCACAGCTGCTATTCAACATTGTATATCTCACCACTTGTGCCGTGAATTAATTATTCTTATAGGAAGTGAGGTCTATTCTCTCCCAAACCTCCAATTTCAGTCTCTCTGTTCCATAATCCAGGAACCACTAAAAATTTTAGTATTGCTACTGGCAAGTTTCATTAAATATGTACATGTGCCCTGGACCCCATGGAAACGGACTGCTATGTCATCCTCACCAAACCTGTGTATTCCGCAAGTAAGTGCCTTAGCCTTGTGCTTTTTCATACAGCATACATTTCTGAGCAACTCTTTCATGCAAATAGTCACTGCAGGCCTTAAGGATACTAAAATTAGTTATTTCCAATGATATCAATTATCTTTGTTGTTAATATTTGGCATTTTTCGTGTAATACTTCTTCTAACTCCCCATAAACCTGGAAACGAGGCAAGTAATTTACATCCTGAACATAAATTTGAGCTATAGTATAGATGTTAATTCATTTAAAGAACCAGGTTTCTTCACTTTTGTAAGATTCTAGTATAACCTAGTTGAACTAATTAACCTACATAAAGAAGCAATATAACAATCAGAAAGGGGTTGGACAGTCTTCATCCCAAGTTCTGGTCACAAAGCTATTCCCAATGTAAAGATGAACTTGGATTGGATAGGTTTTTCTTTTTCTAGAAAATTAACTTTAGGCCCTGGCCGGTTTGCTCAGTGGTGGAGAGTCGGCCTGGCATGTGGAGGTCCCGGGTTCGATTCCCGGCCAGGGCACACAGGAGAAGCGCCCATCTGCTTCTCCACCCCTCCCCCTCTCCTTCCTCTCTGTCTCTCTCTTCCCCTCCCACAGCCGAGGCTCCACTGGAGCAAAAAGTTTGCCCTGGCACTGAGGATGGCTCTGTGGCCTCTGCCTCAGGCGCTAGAATGGTTCTGATTGTGGCAGAGCAACACCCCAAGATGGGCAGAGCGTCGCCCCCTGGTGGGCGTGCCAGGTGGATCCTGGTCGGGCGCATGCGGGAGTCTGTCTGACTGCCTCCCTGTTTCCAGCTTCAGAAAAATCCAAAAAAAAGGAAGAAGAAAAAAGAAAATTAACTTTAACAGGGTGACATTGATCAGTAAGAGTACATAGGTTTCAGGTGAACATTTCTATAGCATTTAAACTGCTGATTATGTTGTATACCCACCCATCACCTAAAGTCAAATCACTTTCTGTCACCTTATATTTGTCCCTCTTTACACCCTCCCCTCCTACTGTTTCCCCCCTCTCCAGTCACTCAGGTCCCATTCCCCATGGTAACCACTTCACTTTTATCTATGTCTATAAGTCTCAGTTTTATATCTCACCTATGTGTGAAATTATACAGTTCTTAGCTTTTTCTATTCACTTGTTTCACTCAACATAATATTCTCAAGGTCCATTCATGTTGTCATAAATGTCACCACGTCATTGTTTCTTATGACTGAGTAGTATTACATTGTATATATTTACCACATCTTCTTTATCCAATCCTCTAACAAGGGGCACTTTGGTTGTTCCCATGTCTTGTCCACTGTGAATAATGCTGCGATGAACATGAGAGTGAATGTGCCTTTACATACCAACGATTTTGAGTTTTTGGGGTAGATATCCAGTAGACAGATTGCTGGGTCATATGGTAATTTTATTCTTAATTTTTTGAGGAACCACCATACTTTCCTCCATAATGGCTGGACTAATTTGCATTCCCACCAGCAGTGAATGAGCGTTCCATTTTCTCCACAACCTCTCCAACACTTGTTATTAACTGGTGTGAGGTGGTATCTCATTGTAGTTTAATTTGCATTTCTTGAATAGCTAGTGAAGGTAAGCATCTTTTTATATACCTATTGGTCATTTGTATGTCCTCTTGGGAGAAGTGTCTATTCAGGTCCTCTGTCCATGTTTTAATTGGATTGCTTGCTTCTTTGTTGCTGAGCTTTGTGAGCTCTTGATATATTTTGGGTATTAACCCCTTATTGGAGCTGTTGTTTGCAAATATCATCTCCCATTTAGGTGGCTGCCAATTTGTTTTGTTATCAGTTTCTTTTGCTGTGCAGAAGCTTTTTAGTTTGATATAATCCCATTCATTTATTTTTGCCTTTACTTCTCTTGCCTTTGGGGTCAAATTAATAAATTGTTCTCTACAACCAAGGTCCATGAGCTAGTATCTATGTTTTCTTCTATGTAACATAGTTTCAGATCTTATATTTAGGTCTTAATCCATGTTGAATTAATTTTTGTGCAGTGGGACAAACTGTAGTCAAGTTTCATACTTTTCCATGTGGTTTGACAGTTTTCCCAGCACCATTTATTGAAGAGGCTTTCTTTTCTCCATTGTGTGTTTTTGGCTCCTTTGTCAAAGACAATGTGTCCATACATATGTAGTTTTATTTCTAGGCTCTCAATTCTGTTTCATTGGTCTATACATCTGTCTTTCTGCCAATACCATGCTATTTTGATTATCATGGATCTAGTGTAATTTGAAGTCAGGTAGTGTGATATCTCTGGCTTCATTCTTTTTTACTGAGGATTGCTTTGGCTATTCAAGTATTTTATGATTTCATATAATCCTGGTAATTTTTTGTACTATTTCTTTAAAAAATGACATTGGGATTTTGATGGGGATTGCATTAAATTTGTATACTGCTTTGGATAAAATGGCCATTTTAACTATGTTGCTGTATCCCAGAAAATTTGATATGTTATGTTGTCATTTTCATTTTTCTGTGTATATCTTTTGATTTCTGCTTTTATTTCTTCTTTGACCCACTCCTTTTCAGAAGTACAGATTGTGGGTTTCTTTACTTCCTTTGTACACTTGAATTCTAATTTCAAGGCGTTATGATCAGAAAATATGCTTGGTATAATTTCAACCTTCCTGAATTTGTTGATTTTACTTTTGTGTCCCAACATATGGTCTATCCTTGAGAATGTTTCCATGCACACTGAAGAAGAATGTATAATCTGACTTTTTGGGATGAACTGTCCTATAAATGTCTATTATACATCTGGTTCGGAGTGTGATTTCAGGCCAATATATATTTTTAATTTTCTGTTTGGATGATATATCTAAAGCTGTCAATTGTGTGTTGAAATTTCTAAGTGTAATTGTCTTTTTGTCTGCTTCTAGTTTTAAATCAGTTATTAGACGTTTTATATATTTTAGTCCTCCTTGGTTCGGTGTGTAGATATTAAAAACTATTATATCTTTTTGATACAATATCCCCTTTTTCATTATGAAATGTTCATGTTTTTCTCTGGTTACCTTTGTTGTCTTGAAGTAAGCATTGTCAGATATGAGTATGGCTACACTTGGTTTTCTTTGGATATTATTTGCTTGGAGAATTATTTTACAACTTTTCACTTTGACTACTTTTGTCCTTTTAGCTTAGATGTGTCTCTTGAAGGGAGCATATGGTTAGGTTCTCCTTTTTGATGCAATCTGCTACTCTGTGCCTCTTTATTGGTGAATTCAGTCCATTTACATTTAGGGTAATTGTTGACACTTGAAGAATTCCTATAGCCATTTTATATTTTGTTTTCTGGTAACTCTGTGTCTTGTTTGGTTCTCTTTTTTGTTTCTTTCAATTGTGTTTGATTGGTGGTATTCCATAGTTCTTTCCCCTGTTTCTTCTTTCCTAAGCTATGTCCTTCAGTAGTAGCTTATTCGTGGGTGGTTACCATTAGGTTATTAAGAGAAAAATGTTCATATGCACAAGAGTCCTTTGTCTTATGAGTGTTTCTACACCCCATCCTCCTTTACTACTGCAGATCTTTATCCTCTCCCCTTTTATGTTATTGTTGTTACAGATTATCCTTGTTTTTATTTTGACTTTCTTGAAGCTTTGATTTGTAGTTTTGTTTTGTTTTGTTTTTGTGATAGAGAGAGACGAGAGAGGGACAGATAGGGACAGACAGACAGGAAGGGACAGAGATGAGAAGCACTGATTTTTTGTTGTGACACCTTAGTTTCTCATTGATTGCTTTCTCATATGTGCCTTGACCAGGGGGCTGCAGCAGACTGAGTGACCCCTTGCTCAAGCAAGTGACCTTAGGCTCAATCTGGTGAGCCTTGCTCAAACCAGATGGGCCCATGCTCAAGCTGGCAACCTCGGGGTTTTGAACCTGGGTTCTCCGCATCCCAGTCCAATGCTTTATCCACTGCACCACCGCCTGGTCAGGCTGATTTGTAGTTTTGATTTGTTTTGTTTTTTATGTCTGGTCAAATAACCCCCTTGAGTATTTTCTGCAGTGGGCATTTTCTGGTGATAAATTCCCTCAGCTTCTGTATGTCTATAAATGCTTTTATTTCTCCTTCACGTTTGAAGGATAACTTTGATGGATATAGTATTCTTGGCCAGTAATTCCTCTCTTTCAGTGCTTTAAATGTTTGGGTCCACTCTCTTCTGCCTTACAGAATTTCTTCTCAGAAGTCTAATGATAACCTAATGGACTTTCCTTTATATATTATGGTCATCTTTTCCCTAGCTGCCTTGAGGATTCTTTCTTTGTCATTAATTTTTGACAATCTTATTACAATGTGCCTTGGAGTATGTTCATTTGGGTTGTAGTAACTTGTCATTCTGTTTGCTTCTTGGATTCGAGGTTCTAACTCTTTCCATACGTTTGTGAAGTTCTCCAATTATTTGTTTGAATAGCTTTCCATTCCCTTTTCTCTCTTCTTTTTTTGATATATACATTATTGTTATATTTCTCTTTCTGATGGAGTCATACAATTCTTATAGAGCTCTCAGTTTTTTTAAGTTGTGAGTGTCTCTCCTCTTCTCTCAGTGGCATCTCTAGTTGTCTGTCTTCAATGTCACTGATTGTTTCCTCTACCTAGCTTGTTCTATTTGCTAAACTTACTACTTCAGTCTTCAATTCACATATTGAGTTCTTCATCTCTGTTTATTTAAAGTTTCAATCTCCGTGGTGAGGTATTTGTTTTGTTCGTTAATTTTTTTTTCTAAGCCCACTAAGTTGCTTATTGGTATCTTCTTGCATCTCATTGAATATTTTCAGAACTTCAAGTTTGAATTCTCTATCATTTAACTCCAAGGCTTCCATGTGATTGAGATTTTTTTCTGGAGATTTTTCATTTTATTTCTAAAATTACATCTCTGTTGTGTAGCTATGGTATTCTATTTCTTCTTCTTTGATGGCAGTTGAGAGTGATATTGTTAAAAACCCTAACCAAAAAAAAAAAACCAAAAAAACTAAAAAATGAGAAATTAAAAAAATATAATAAAATATATTTAAAAAATTATAACAAGTAAAAAATAAAAACCACAGAAAATTGAAAGCAAAGTAAAAAATCAAAACCAAAACACCCAAAAATATAAGAATAAAAATATAACAATTAAAAAAATGAAATTCAAAAGTGAAAGAAAAAGAAATAAGGAGGAAAAAAAAAGAAAAAAAAGTGCATAAAAAAGAAAAAATAAATTTCAGATTTTAGAGGTTTCTTCCAGTAGGTGTTGCTGCATTATAGTTTTTAGCTCTGTGAAGTTCCTGGGCTGTCCACTGAGATGATGCTGTGACAATGATGTAGGAGGAGATGCAGTCATGTTGGTGCATGGAGTATGTTGTGAGGGCTTTGGGACTCTAATAATGGAGATCCCAGGCTTCCAGGTACTTTTTCACATGTCTCAACAGACCTGGGGTCAGACATAGAACACCTCTGTTCTTCAGGAGGGAAAGCAGCTCTGCATAGCTGGCTATGGGGTTTGTCTCTGCCACTCTCAGTACTGTGAGGTGAGGGAGATAGAATCTGGGAGGCTGTGGGAGCCACATTTTAGTTTTCTCTGTCTCTGCCAAGTGTGGGCTGAAGGCAGATGACGGGACCACTGGCCATGACCCCACACTCTGGCTGCTTTGGTTTATCTCCCCCTCTTCCCCTATCACACTGCTCCTCCTGGCAGAAGGAGACCCAGTCATTCCAAGTTTCCCTCTCCATACCCCTCAGATCAAATCCAGAGAGCCTGAGCTTCCCTCTTCCCCATAGTCCAGCAGAGAGAAAGAAAACAGTCAGTCCAGGTTTGTCTCTTCTACTCTTCAAAGCCCATTATGTAAGTGTTTTATCTTCTGCCCTCCTTTTTACCCCATTTCACTGTTAGTCCATTTGGTGCAAGGATCTTTCAGGTGCACTTGCGAGCCCAGCTAGGTTCATTTGCTGCATTATAGTTGTTCAATTTTTGAAATTTAGGGGAGAGATCAGGAGTATCTCTCATGCTATTATTACTCCAACATCATTTCTGAATAGTTTCAGTTAGGCTAATCATACCTCTTGGTTTACTTGGTTTGGTCATTCCAGTTTATGTCTGCTGTTCTGGCATTACTATCAATAATGTTCTTTTCCTTTCAAGAGTGCCCAGTTTAGATAACACATGTCATATTATCTTCTGTACAACTGGGGTAGAAAACACTAATACTCCCAAATTTTAAAGAATATTCATCAGCTAAAGAAGTCAGTAATCCCACCATAACCTGAAAGGTTTTTGTAGAAAGACTGGTCGGTATCAAAGCATTATCATGCAAAACCTTGAGAGATAAAATGATCTTTGATGATCTTTGATGAATTTAGACAGGCTGCCTAAGCCAACCTTGAGAAGTAAATAGCTTGTCCAAAATCATGGAGCTGGGTGAAATTACTCCATGGACACATTTAGCACTAAATAGACACCTAATTTGAAATGATCCATATGGATTTAGAAAACATAAATCTCATTTCTGACTTTAGTAAACTTAAAAATGACTTTTCCCAAATTTCCAGGATACTATAAATTGTCCCCCCTCTTGGCAAAAGAATGGATCAGATTTATCTGATTCATAAAAAGAAAGAAACAAGACTTCTAAGTGTCATGGGCCAAATTTTATGCCTGCTATTTATAGAAAATATTGGAAGAAATTATACAGGTTGTTGTAGAATCTGATACTAATATCAAGGTGGTGTTTTTTGGGGAAGCAAAATATTCTTACTAGTGTCCTTTAAAAAGTGCAATATTATTTCTCAAACTTCTCTAATTTATCTCAACCACTTGTCTCTGACATGAATTTATCTGAGTCCCTCATTTATACTCTAAGCCTAAACCATTAATAAATTTAATTTACCCTTTTCCTGTCTGGAAAGTAATATTGCTCAATTGAATGAAAATAATCCTTTTCAAGTCTTCAAGAATGCCATCTGGTTATGATATTCAAGAATTTGGTGAACATGTTCATATTTACTCTAGACTTATAAGTTTTAATAACATTCCATCTGGAATACATTTCCCATAGTTGAACACTATTTTTATTACACTCTAATACTGAATCCATTCTAGTCTTTCCATTATCTTAAAGGCTTTTCATACAATCATCTTGAATTGCATATTTGAGTGAAGAAATAAATTCCAAATCATCACCATGGACATAAAATCATGTTGTAAAATTGAATATTGTCATCAAGACTCTTTTGGTTGTAGAAAACAGAAACACACTTCAGGTAGCTTAGATAAATGAAAGTTTATAGTGTGGATACAACATCAAGCATGGTGTTAGAGTAACAAGGAGGAAGTCAGATCCTGAAGTGGTTCCTTCCAGCTCTCTCTTTCAGTACTGCATCTATATTCTTCACCACATTCTCTTTGACTGCCCATTCCATCTTCACCCTTCGCCTTCCAGGGCATGTGTGTCTTGCATATGGCCAACATGGCCACCTATACAGACCACTCTGCATATCACATTCTAGTTTTGGAATTCGTCACTGATTGGCTCAAGTTTTTGTGCCACTTTGTTCAGATACTCAAGATAAATAATCTGATTGATCTCTGTCCAATGAGTAGATTGATTAGCTCACTTTAATTAGGACCAAATCTCTAATGAATTAATCAGAAAGAGGAATGAGGACATGTCTCCTGGTAAGTGTAGCTAGGATCAGCTAAAGAAACATTTAGTACAGGACAAAAAAAAGAATTTACACTTCATTTTAATCTTTTATTGGACAATGTCCTATATTCTCAAACAGCCACCACTTCTGTTTGATCATTTGTCAAGAATTGTTATTTTGTCCTATTGTATTTAGGCACCCCCACAGGTATTTTTCTCAAAGGGTAGTAAGATAATAAATATTGTCACCATTGATTTTGTTGGTTTTCAGATGACAATATAGAATATAATTCACCTATTGTAAAATGCTTATTGTGATATTACAGTGCTTGAAAAATTTAAGCATAAGCCATATATATATATATATATATATATATATATATATATATACAAAGCATATATACATATATCTTTTTCCAAGTGTATACCATTTAGCACCCCCTTTCTGCAGTACAGTGTATTTCAGATAGGAGCATACCATATGTGGAAAACTGCTGCTTCTTGAGTAACCAACTTCAATTCCTTATTAGAATAAAAAACAGCACAACCACGATGCTGCTGTGTTACTCATATCTGCAATTATTAATGTGTCTCTCATTAAAAGGCCATATGTTAGGTTTTGCCAACAAACCAGTACAGAGATTTGGCTGAAGTACATTGTCACAAATAAATCAGACTGTTCTACTTTTAGAGTCCTGTATACCAGGTCTGCTGAAGATCTCAGATTTAGTTTGTACTCACAGATGCCCCCAAAATTGCTCCCCTACATGCATGTCTCCTCTGTGAAACTCTTTTTATTACTTTTAGCTTGCCAAGTGAAAAATAGTCAATCAAAACCACCTGACAATGTGTTAGTTGAGGAATCTTGCAGAACTATAAAGTTATGAGCGTTCAATGTTTTCAAGAATATAGGCAGTAAAAAAGAGGCTGGTATACAGTGACCTTGACAATAAAACATAAAGCCTCAGATTGTTAACCAGGATAAAATGCTATGTTTTCATCTGGGATTTTGCCAGATTCTCCAACAACAACCAGTACATGATAAGGAACAATACATTTTATACTGTAATGTAAAGGTCAGGTGAGTGCAATTGACGACTGCCAGGTTAGTGACTAATTCCCCAGAAAACATCACATCCAACAAATCACAGAGAGAAAAAAATCTCAGACCTTGGTCTGAGCTGGTCAGAACATTGAGTTCAAAATGTGGGTTTTCAGTGTGTGTGTGTATGTGATCAGCTCATAGTCAATGGCAGAGCTCAACAAAAAAGTATGGTTCCAGTGAAAGGCAGTTTTTATATACTCCTGAGGATGAGAAAAAGAAAGCCAGGTTCAAGCAGCAAAGAAGTGACCATGCAATCTTTGGTGGGGGAATAAATATGCTTTGAAGAGACTAAGAGTTAGGGCTCCTCAGGGACAGATATGAAAAAAACACACAATGCAACTACTCACTCCAGCATGACAACAAAGACTGAACACTTCATAAGCCCCAATACGACTTGATCTATTCAATGACCTACCTGCCTGATCAAGGCACTCATGTTACTTTCCCATTTTGGCATTAATAATTCTATATTTTTTAAAAATTTAAATTGGGAAACTATCTAACTTTAGTAAGAAAGCAACCAGGGGTTGCCTTCTAAAAGTTAACTTCTGCAACATTTAGCATAAAACATGTTTGTTGCAATCACATTTTACAGAGACCCAGCGTAGAGACATTTTACCCCCTGGAATGAACGAGGGACACTCTCTCCCTTTTTACTTCACAGGGAAAGGCTGGAGCAGATCTCACCATTGACTAAAACCTGCATAAGGTAAATTCCAGACCAGGCTACCTGGGGCAGCTAAAACGCTGATGATACTCTTCCAAACTGGAAAGCCCTCTGTGAAGACTGTTTCTCTTTTTTAAAGTGACTATTTAACACTTCAGTCTGTACCACATCTTTATCTCATATGATTTTGCTCTCACTGCAACCTAAGAGGATACTATTATGTATTATGAGATTAAAAAAATAATAATATATGTAGCCTGATCAGTAGGGGGTGCAGTGGATAGAGTGTTGCCCTGGGATGCTGAGGACCTGTTTTGAAACCCCAAGGTTGCCGGCTTGAGCATGGGCTCACCAGGTTGAGCACGGGGTTGCTGGCTTGAGCATGGGATCATAGGCATGTCCCCATGGTCGCTGGCTTGAGGCCAAAGATTGCTGGCTTGAAGCCCAAGGTCACTGGCTTGAACCCAAAGTCTCTGGCTTGAGCAAGGGGTCACCGGTTCAGCTGTAGCTTCTCTAGTCAAGGCACATATGAGAAAGCAATCAATGAACAACTAAGGTGTCACAACTCTGAGTTGATCCCCTTTACAACTCTTTCCCGTCCTGTCTGTTTCTGTCTGTCTGTCTCTCTTTTTGCAATCAATCAACCATTCAATCAATACTAAAATAATACATGTTTTGGCCAAAAATGAAAAAGGTAAAATATGAAATGAAAAAAGTAAACACCACCCTTACTCACACACAAGCTGGACCACTCTATCCAAATTCCCAGTGGTAACCACTATTCCCAGTGCTTCGGGCATCTTCTAGAACTCTTCTATTGTGTCTGCATTTTTCTTTTCTTTTTTTTTTATTTATTCATTTTAGAGAGGAGAGAGCGATAGATAGAGAGAGAGAGAGAGAGAGAGAGAGAGAGAGAGAGAGAGAGAAGGGGGGGAGGAGCTGGAAGCATCAACTCCCATATGTGCCTTGACCAGGCAAGCCCAGGGTTTTGAATCGGCGACCTCAGCATTTCCAGGTCGACACTTTATCCACTGCGCCACCACAGGTCAGGCCCTGTGTCTGCATTTTTTTATAGTCTTCTGAAACATTTTATTTCACATTGTGTCTTGGGCATATTTCCATATAATTTATTTGCCTACTCATATCAAATTCATTTTCCCATTGCTAAGTTTACACATCTAAGACATCTGTATTCTTTTAGTGGCTGTAAAATGTTTCACTGAGTGGATATTGTATTATTTAATTAACTAGTTTTCTCAACATGTGGTTTCTAGTTTTTTACTATTTCTAATAATGATGCAAAGAGTGTCCTTGTACTTTTTAAAATATAATACTTGCAAGTGATATTGCTTGGTTAAAATTAGTAACATTTTAAATTTTGATAGATATCACTAAATTTCTGAAGTGAGGATTTTAGTGCCATTTAATTTGGTGAGGAGAGTAGGCTTAGAAAGGTTAAGTTATATTGCAGGAATCACAAAGCTGGCAAGCAAAGTTGCATAGTGAGGATTTGAAATCAGGTTTATCTGGCTCCAAGCTTTACCACTTCTAGCCTTGTCAATAGATTTCATAAAATCTTAAAGGTCTAAAAAGTGATCTAGTAAGTCATTTTTAAATTTCTAGAAAAAATAGAGTAAGTTTAGTACTAGCATAGAAAATAAAAACTTTATTCAGAATGAGATAAACTATTGATCCACTCCTTTTTACAAGGGACATGAGATTCCAAGAATGTATAAATATGATGTCATTTGCCTGACCAGGTGTAGGTATAGTGGAAAGAGTGTGAGCCTGGGACACTGAGGACCCAGGTTCCAACCCCAAGGTCGCCAGTTGGAGAGGAGGCTCACCAGCTTGAGCATGGGGTTGCCGACTTGAGCGTGGAATCACAGTCAGGATCCCATGGTTACTTGCTTGAGCAAGGGGTCACTGGCTCAGCGGGAACCCCCTGGTCAAGGCACATATGAGAAAGCAATCAATGAACAACTAAGGTACCACAATTATGAGTTGATGCTTGTCATCTCTCTCCCTTCTGTCTGTCTGACCCTCTTTCTCTTTCTCTTTCTCTCTCTCTCTTGCTCGCTTACTCACTTAAAAAATATTATGATGTCATTTATTTATTCATTTATCAAAAAATAACTGAGTACCTACTCTCTGCTAATCATGATACTGTGCCATTGAGATCCACAGTAAACAACATTTCGAGGTTTTTTTCATTTTAGTTGGAAATTAAGATATTAACAAAATCATCTTAAATATTAATTTAAATTTATACAGTCATGCGCCACTTAACAACAGGGATATGAACTGAGAAATGCACTGTTAGGCAATTTCATCAAGTGTGAACATCATAGAGTATACTTACAAAGACGTAAATGGTATAGCCTGTTACTGCTAGGTTACAAGCCTGTACAGAATGTTACTGTACTGAATACAGGATGTAATTTAAAAAATGGTAAATACTTGTGTATCTAAACCTAAAGTACAGTATAAACGATTAAAAACATGGTCCACTTCCTTAGGGCACTTAGCATCAATGGAGCCTGCAGGACTACAAGTTGTTCTGGGTGGGTCTGTGAGAGTTGTGACTGAATGTGGAGGTGTAGGGCATTCCCGGGTGACTTTATGAACACTGTACACTTAGGCTACACTAAATTTATAAAACGACACAAGATTATATCAAGCACAAGGTAAAATGCAAGCAAGAGATTTGATAAACACAAGATATATGAGGGTGGTTCCAGAGTAAGTTGACATATTGTTTTATAACTATTTTTTATAAGTAGAAGGAATATACCCTAAAATAATAATAAATAGCATAGTAAATATATAAACCAGTAACATATTTATTATCAGTATCAAGTATTACATACTGTACATGAGTGTATGTACTATATTTTAAGCCCTGATTGCGGCAGAGCGATGCCCCAAGATGGGCAGAGCATCGCCCCCTGGTGGGCGTGCCGGGTGGATCCCAGTCGGGCACATGCAGGAGCCTGTCTGACTGCCTCCCCGTTTCTGGCTTCGGAAAAATGCAAAAAAAAAAAAATAATAATAATACAATTGCATTGCACTAGGTTTGTTTACACCAGTTTCACTACAAACACAAGTATGTGTTGTGCTACATTATGACGGCAATGGCATCATGAGGCAATTCGAATTTTTTAACTCCACTATAATCTTATGAGACCACCATTGTGTATGCAGACTATTATGGACTAAAACATCACTATGCAGTGCCTAACAGTAATTGACAAGTAAAATCATATCAGTAGTCTATGAGCTTATAATAGGATTTGACACAGGCAAAGAAGGGCTCAGAATGGCATTCCTCCAGTTAATGTTGATTGTGTTGAAATCCTTTGGGCACATGGGAGTGACTACAGGAGTAGGAAGGAAAACACATTCTGTTCTAGGCAGAGAAAATGTATATGTAAAGGCCTCAATGAGAGGGAACAGTGCAAATTCCAAGAACTGAACAAAGGCCCATGTGGTTCCAATACAGGAGTGAAGAAAATGTAAAGAGGACCCAGGGTCTGGAGGTCCATGGCAGTCTAGGGAATTAATACTATCTTTATTGAAATGGAAGCCACCAAGAGGTTTTCAAGAGGGTGTAAACCAAATGGCAGCGGGCAAGACAATGATGACTTAGTTTCCAGCAGCAATGATCATCAGTATATGCAACATAAATGCAATTGAGTCACATCTGACAAGCACACGCCCTCTCTCTCTTTCACTTTCCCTAAAAAAACAATTTACTTAAATAACATTGTTAACTCTAAAACTATAGAGAAAATGATCATCATCAGAGACAGCAATACATATGAAGAGTTAAATTAGAGAGTTTCCCAAATCAACTTAGCAGCAAATGCTAGCATCAATTTAAAAATTAACCAACTGTATAAGCTATATAAGTAGCCACTTGGGGAAGCACATTTTAGGAAGAATTCACTTAGGTCAAAGGGTGTGGCAGCTGCTTCAGAAAAGAGACTGTCACTAGCCCCATTACCTCAGCCTCTCTAAGACTTCTAAGTATTAAGGTTTCACTGCAAAGTCAAGTTTACAAAGGGAAGACACAATGACATAACTTCTTGGCTAAACTTGTTCATCTCAGACCTATAACGACTGAAATAATAACCTAAATATAAACTGTATGCACAAACATCTGCAATGCTAGCCTTTGTGCCCAAGAATACAAGTGTATCTCAACATGTGGTCCTATGGGAATTCCAACCCAAATACCCAGAGTCTAGATCACTTTGGGTACCGCACACATGCTTCTGCACTACAGTTTCTGAAGAATATGATCTAATGACAGAAAATTCTCATCAGGGTTTAGAGTTGTCTTGAAGTAGAGCAGCCATAAGAGGTATCCATAAGATAAATTAAATTCCCAGGGTCCTCAGACCCCAAATTGCATTCTTTGGTAAAGCACTCAGGCCCTTCCTCACTAGACTCAGCTATGATTACAACCACCTTTGTACCATTTTTTGCTACCATTCATCCCCACCACACCTTATGCCTCAGTTACGTAGATGCTTTGCCTTACCACAACGACATTATGCTACATCTCTTCATTCCTATTGCCTTCACTAAATAAAATACCATTTCTCATTGCAGAGTTCCAACTCATCTTTTAAAACTAAACCTTAATGTACCATCAGGGAGCATTTAACATTTTTTGAGAACTGGGCATTTGGAATATAAAGAAAATAAACCACAATTTTTGTCCCCAAGAAAGTCATCTAGCTATGTGTCTTTCCTTTCTCAGTGACTACCAGATTGCCTCTAATAAATAAACAAGGTGACTTGAATATATTCAGACAAAAATAGTAAATTCCATGTACTACCACCCAAAAAAGAACAAGAACATCTGTAGTCCTGTGTACTATCCTGTTATAAGCACAGGGCACACATGGTACCCTCAAGAACTTAGAATTTCCTGGTACCTATGGAAGAAAATATATTATAGAATTTATTCATTTATGTACTTACACATTATTTCACTTTGTGATGTATAAGATATTATGCTAGGTACTAAAACCCATATGCATGATTGAAAAGTCTGTATCTCAAAGAATTTAGAGTCAAGTAAATGAGAGAAGACATATATAAATAAATATATTACACAGAAATAAATGTCAGAAGAGTTCAAAATAATGCCTCGTTAGCAGAGGCGGATCAAGGTCAAATGAGGCCATAGGTGCAGAAGAAAATGTTGGGCCTCTTGTCATTAGAAAAAAGTGTAGTTGGGGTTTTGTGGGGCCCTTCAGAAGTCGGGGTCCAGGGCATGCACCCGGTGTGCCCACCAGTAAATCTGCCTCCGCCTGTTAAGAGTTCAAAGGACAGAGAGTTCCCCTAAATAATGGATATATCATATTATCTATACATCCATCTTACTACCATTAAGAAATCTGATGCTGAATGCCTAATGGAAAATACTAACCAAGGTTTCATCCAGTAGTCTCTGGATCTTCCGGTTGTTACTGGAACACCTTATTGATACCTCCTAACCATTTCAATATCAGTTAGTTATAAATGTTAGTCATTTATTTCTCTGACTGACCTACAATAGAGTTTCCTAAAACTTCTACTTTTGTAACTTTCAGAGTTAATTTATTTTCTCTTCCACATCTATTATTTGAAAATATTGAGTAAGTGCACATTCTTTTTAAGCTTTATCTTCTATCATTTACTTTTGAGCTTTTTTAGTCAAGATATGAACTAATCCTCTCAGCTTCTAATATCCTCAAATTTTATTAGTATATCATTAAGCTTCTCTTTGAATTTATTGATAAGTACGGATGGGGGCACAAAAAAAGGTTAACAGTTGTTTCTATGGGAAATAACACAATAAGAAATAAAAAATGGCCCTGGCTGGTTGGCTCAGTGGTAGAGAGTCGGCTTGGCGTATGGGGGACCCGGGTTCAATTCCCGGCCAGGGCACATAGGAGAAGTGCCCATTTGCTTCTCCACCCCACCCCCTCCTTCCTCTCTGTCTCTCTCTTCCCCTCCTGCAGTGAGGCTCCATTGGAGCAAAGATGGCCCGGGCGCTGGGGATGGCTCCTTGGCCTCTGCCCAGGCGCTAGAGTGGCTCTGGTCGCGGCAGAGTGACGCCCTGGAGGGGCAGAGCATCGCCCCCTGGTGGGCAGAGTGTTGCCCCTGGCGGGTGTGCCGGGTGGATCCTGGTCGGGCGTGTGCAGGAGTCTGTCTGTCTCTCCCCGTTTCCAGCTTCAGAAAAAATACAAAAAAAAAAAAAAAGAAATAAAAAATAATAGAAGACAAACTCTGTGTTTTGTGTACTCATAACCGTCAACCTACTTTTGCCTCCTGTATCTCTAGCTAGAATAATGGTTCTCTCAATTTGGCTTTAATAAATGACATTATTACAGTAATGATTCAAATAGCCTAAAGTATACCTAATAAAGTTACCACTCAGTTCACAACCCTCCCCACATTGATAAGGATTTATAGGTAACTCTGATGTCCATCTTGCTAAAATCCAGTTATGTAATGTCTACAACATTCCAGTTTTCTACCAGCTGAATAATTTTAAAAAGGCAAAGTTTAACTGCCTGATATGATCATAGTGAACCTACTCTGAGTCTCAGTGATCAACTTTTCCATTTCTAAAAATCTCCCCTTATTCCAGAATCAATTTCAGTTAATTATCGAGAGGTGAAAAAATCTACATTCTCTTTGACTTTCTGTTAGCAATCGAAAGATTATCCATTTCTGTATTCTAGCAACTCTCCTATAGTCTGTGAATTCGATACATGAATCTAAAGCTTCTCTCAACTAGTTTTTTAAATGATGAGATTAAGAAAGTCTCAGCCTATAGCTGCATTCAACTCTAAACCTGCAGAGAAAATATATATGTATGCATTATTGTCTTTTCAATATTAACAATATATATTATATGTATAATAAATTAATAAACTATGAAATAAACACAGTTCTTTATTTTAGCAATGGCAAATACCTCAACAAAAGATTATAAAAGGAAAATATGCTAAAAATAGGTTTACTTTGCTAGGAGGAAAATAAACAAGCAAATCACTAAACAAATATGGGTGCCTAGTAGATCTTTTTTATGATAAAACTATATTTCATAAATTAATTAAAATTTCAGTATGTATATTTTTATGCATTGCATATCAAAGTTCTCTCTTCCTATTCTAACTACCAACACTGGTTTTATGGCTACTCGGAAATCAAGTTTTATTGTCATTCTGTTGTAAAAGAAAAGCTGACATAAAACTTTGCTCAAAAACACCTTTATTTTGCATTAACTCTGGTCTTCAGGAAGACTAAATGAAACTGGGAGTGACGCGTTCCTCTATTTCCCCCATACAAGCTAATTTTCCATAGGAAAATTTTGGAAGTAAGATGTAAAAGGGAATAAAAACAGAATTGAATTCACTTCTCTTTTATAATGTTCTACCTCTGATGCTTGCCTTTGTTTAGATATTGCTTGATAAAAGAGATAATTATCTTCCTTTCACCGTTGTTAATTTACCAAAAGGAATTTGTTTACTGCTTACTATTTGCCTATTTGAAAAGATGGATTCAACTTTCAGATGAAATAATGTAGAAAACATGGGGTAAAAAAAAATGGTTTACTTTCATCCATCTTGTTCTCATTTTTAGAATATAGTGTATTGACTTGCTCAAATTATCCTGAAGGCTGCCGCTGTAACCAAGGCATCGTGTGGGAATGCTGGCCTCTAAGCCACATTCACACACACTATAATCTTTACTATTAACTGGGTGAGTAGTGAATCATGCTATTTCATAATTTTTAGAATTTAACACAGAGAGATTGAGGGATTCATCATTGTAATTAAATTGTGCACATTTTCAATAAATATATTTTGATGTCATAGACCTAAATGGCTGACATAATAATATTGAAACAATTTAAATCCCATTTAGTCACTTGAGAATTTTAAAGCATTTACTCCTGATGTAATATGAGAGACCATTTTATGAAAATATATATCAGGGAAGAGCTGTCCTTGTCTTCTCATAATATCATTTAGTAAAGAACTAGGAAGTGAGTTAAATTAAATATGCCTGACATTTTTACAAAGATATGAAAATTAAAAGCAAATTGTATGTGGCAAAAGTATATTGATTTGTGTTTACCCTATTAAATCAAGTGTATCCTTTAACTCAGAAAAATCTATTTTTATTAAAATGCATTTTCTCTCATCATTGGAGAAAGATAATAAACTTAATAATCAGGTGCAGAGTGAAACGTACTAAAACTAAGCATCTTATTTTTAAATGTTATAAAATTTCCACATACTAAAGTCTCACTACAAAAAATGTTCCTCTCTAACCAGTCTTCATCTTCTTTCTGCAATTTTAATCTATTATGAAATTTAGTATATATTATTTTCTCTTTCCAAGTTTGAAATTACACTCATATATTTCATTTGAACCAACTTTTACTAATGTTTTATTCAATGTACAATATTCCCACCTGTCCAAAATTAAACTTCCCTACGCAAACATAGATCCATAGAATAGATATGACTGAATGAGAATTTTTACCTCCTAATAATTTTAGCCATTTTATTGTTCAACCACTCCAGACCATGTATAACTGCTATTGATCTACATACTACATGCTTATCCATAGTTCCATTGTTCTGGGTATATTCATAATTGCTGTCCTTAGGGCTGGTGGTCATGTGCCAGTATTTTCTGCATTCTTTTACAACTTTTTTTATTTCCCTGTTACATTTTTCTACCAGCCTTTTAACTAGCCTCCCTGTTTCTGTTTTTCCTCATGGCTAACTCTTTAAAAACAAGACCTCTGAAATTATATTAGCTTTGTATTGCTGTGTAACAAATCGACAGAAAACTTAATTGCTTAAAACCACATTATATATTATCCCATAGCTTCTGTAAGACAGACATCCATGTGGGTTTGGCTAGGTTCTCCGCTCCAGCTCTCACAAGACCACAATCAAGGTGGTGGCCAGGCTGGGGTCCTGCCTGAAGGACCTCTGATAAAGAATCTACCTCTAACACCATTCAAGCTATGAGCAGAATTTAATTCCTTGGCTTTGTAGAACTGAGATTTCTATATGATCCAGGCACTTCACTCAGCTCCTTTAGGCACCTGCATTCCTTTTGATGCCACCCACTCAGCCTTCAAACCAACACCAATTGTGTATTTTAATTCTCTCTGCCCTCCTCTCTGCTTCCCTCTTCTGCCAGGAGCTGATAAAAGTTCTCTGCTCTTAAGGACTCCTTTGCTTCTATCAGCTGTGGAATCTTGGAGTTAAATCCTAGAAAATCTGACTACCACAAAAGTCCAACTCAAATTTAACCACCCACAGAAAACTGAGGTTTCTACCTGTTCATTTTTTCCTTCAATTCTTTTCTCCCTCCCTGTATGCACAGATGTTGCTTCTCCACCTCCACAGCAGCCCACTCAAAATGAAGGCATCGAGACACTGGAGCACACACTCTCTGTTTGTTGCTCTGTCACTCTAGAAGAATCTTTAACTATGTAACCCCAGTTTAGAGGTCAGTGTCAAGAAACATAATAGATGCTCATCTGATACATGCATGGTGAAAAATTGGTAGATGCATATTTTCTCTTAATTCAAAAAAATAATTTATGTTCAACATGAACTACAGTATTGAAATGTATTCATTACTATTCTTTAAAAACGAACAGTCTATATTCATAGGTAAAATTCTTAGCTAACCATACTACTTATGTAATAGAATTTCACATGCCTTAAAAATAATTTGAAAAATATTGAGAAAATTAGTATGCATACAATAGTAATGTGCTAACTGCTTTATCCATTTAATCAAAAACAATTCCATTTTGCAGATCAGGAAACTGAGACTTTACAGACTACACAGTGGCCCGATGTCAAACATCTACAAAGTGACGAAGCCGCCACTGTATCTGAACATTCTAGCTGCTGAGCCCCTGTGTTGTTTTCCCTCTCTTCTTGCCTTCCTTCTGTCCTTTCATTTTTATTGAACACCTATTATATATTTTAATTAATTAGATTTGGGGCCCTAAATAGTTAGACATATTACCTTTGTCATAAGAACTCACAGCACTCACCACATATACGCATAAAACCAAGCCATTGATTCATAAAATTAAATAATAATATTATACATCGGTTTTTCTGTTTCATAAGCATTTAAAAACAATCTTCACTAATCTTGGTTTTATGTGAGTAATGGATGTTTACAAAGACCTGTGAACTATAATAAAAAGGCACTTCAGAATATGCTAGTCACTGTAAACTTTTTGTGGGAGAAATCGATGAGAAAATTTAAACAAGGAAATTTTGTCTTGCCCAATTATGATCTCATCATAGCTGAGGACATTATATCAACCACAGATGGGGAAAATGAAGAAGTTATGCATGTTTCTTACAGACTTTATGTCACCATAGCAAGGTTCTGTGTTTAAGATCAACTTTTCTGTTATAAAACAATGTCATACTCAGATATATTATACTTTACTTCTCAGGGTCTGTAATATAACATTCAAAATTAGACTGTCATGGGTACAGAGGATAGTGTAACTAACCTGGCCAGGAAATATATGACTTCCTAAATTCATACAATATAAATCAGTATCATATAGTTCACTCACAATACAAAATATATAAACAGGAGTATCACTATTCCTAAAATGGCTCTTGAAAAGTACAAGTGAAACCTTAGTGAGCTGGAGATTATAATCACTTACAAGACCTAAGTTTGGAGGAAGGAAGGATTTAAAAGAAATGAGGAATTTATTCTCTTTGTTAAAAAACAAAATAAAACAAAAAAAACTCCAAAGCAATCCTTAAGCATTACTTCCCTCAAAAATATCTAAATATTAAAAGACTTAGACTTCCCATTTTACTTACTGTAACTTTGTCATTCATAATCAGATACGAATTCACACAACTGCAAGGAAATGTTTATTAGGGTTTAAGAGAGAACCATTTACATAAATAATAAATTATGTTTATAATGCCCATCTGTGTGAGCCCAGAGGTAAGTCCAGAAACAGAAGTGCCAATTTTTACCACAAGAAAATTATTGCTAACTCATAGAAAGACTGTTAGTGGGTATAGACATTTTATTTATATAAATATAAATAGAAACAATGTGTTACATTCTCAGAATAAATCCAGAGGTCTAGGACATAAAAATTCTGGTGAGCCAACACCCTCAGTGTTCACTTCCAGTCACCTCCTGATCTCTCATTGTGTAATCATCCACTTGTCTGTTTATTATTAAAAGAGAAAGGGTGATAGATTTTGTTTTCTTATTTTTTCAGGCATTTTTTTCTTCACCTAATTGTATGTGAATAAGCATGCAATGTTAATTTTTCAGTACTTAGCATGACGATGCGGATCCCCTGGTTGCCACATCAGATTTGAGCTTTCTGTTGTCATCATCATGTCGTTTTAATTTTTATTATTGGATTAAATTTTGGCCACAACTCATAAGCAAATTGATTTTTCCAACAATGAAAAACAAGCTGAGACTTGGAAGGTAATTCTCAGCTTCATTAGGTATTTTAGGTCCCTCCAAAGAGAAAAATTTATTAAGATGCTGATTAGATATGTAAATTTTCACATGTGTAAAACAAGTGCCATTTCTTCTTTCCCATAAATCCAGGGAATATTTCAAGTCACACTTTTTATGCCTATTAAACCAGGTCTTACAATGGTGGTTCAGTGACAGAATACAAAAAAAAACAAAAAAACCCCAACACAATGTACACACATATCCACACACAACTCTATACAGTCAAACTGAATATCCTCCGTGAATATTAAATTTTAACTGTCACTACTACCTATTCAATTTGACTATCTGTTCATGATACCATTTTCTTCTTTTAATAAAAATAGAAGCTAACGTGTCCACAATTTATTTTTTATCTCATAAAATAGAAAATGACAGTTTTAATTCTCATGTCTACAATTTGTAAGCCTAGAAGCATTTTGGGGAACAAGAGGGAACTGATATTAAGCAAAAAGACATTTTCCTAACAAATATATATATTTTTAAAACTTCCTGAAAAAGAATTATATAACGCATACATGCATGCACATACACCATTTGAGTAAGTTCTTTTACCCTTTTAGAATTCCTACATTTCCATTCATGTCTCAACTCAAAAATCTCCAACAATGTGAAGCCTGCTATGACATTTTCAAGCTGTTAGTTCCTACAGAGATTTGACAATGACAACTATAACAATGATCACAAGAAGAGCTCTGCAGTGTCAATTACTGCTCTAAGTACTTTACATATGTCAACCTATGAAATGCTCACACTAAATTTCTGAAAGGGTTACATCCATTTAATTTTTATAGATGTAGAGACCCAGGCACAGCGAAGTTAAGCAACTTGCTTAAAGTCACAGGAATGACAAGTGGAATTATTATTAAATATTACTAAAATCCAGGCAACCTGGCTCCAGAGTCCAAATGCTTAACAATTAGACCATGAAATTTCTCTTGATTTTTTGTCCATATTATGTGAACACTAAGTAGAGCATGTATTCCTGGTACTACTTTCTAAATTAAATGAGATCATTTATGTAAAGACCTTAATACGGTGCCTTGTGTATAGCAGTATAAAATGTAACAGTACTGAACATGAAAACATTGTTACCAAGTATAGTTATTTTTAGTAAGGCCTCTGTTTCATACTGCATTGTGAATTTCTTGAGGATGAGATCTGTATTCAGTCGTTAGTTCATTCATTCATCCCTGTATATTCATTGAACAAGTACTGTGGGCCAGGTGCTATGCCAAACCCTATAAACATTCACCTCTGAAAATCCAGCATTGTAGCATACTGACCCAGTTCTAACTTAGGGCCTCTGCACTTACTGTTTCTTCTGTCTGGAAAGCTCTTCTTTACGTAATTTCAACACTTGCTTCCTTACTATATTCTCTCTCCTTAAATGTTATGCCTTTAGAGAAATACTCCCTAAATGTTTTACATAAAAGAGTGCTTTGCAGGACTCTGTGTTTTCTTACCCGCTTTATGTTTTCCACATGCACTTATCACCACCATACATATTAGACTGCAAGCTTCACATAGACAGGACTGCCAACTCTACATCCTAGATCTAGAATAGCAGGCTGTTAAATATGTGTTATATTGGTGAAAGGGAGAGAAGGAAGAAAGGAGGGAAGAAAAGAGGAAAGGAGGGAGAGAGGGAGAAAAAAGAGAGCGGGATAATTTTGATCAGTGGGTGCTTTATAAACAAGAATATGTTTTCCATCCCTCTTGACCAATCACCTCTTACCTTGTCCCATGAATAGAAGAATGCCAAAATTCTTACCTTCTCTCCCTCATCCTTTCCTCCTGCCGAAATACCTTGAGAGTTCCTCCGAGTCGATCTTGTCCTCCCTACAAACCTCTCTCACCATTTAAATTTCAACACCTGATTTTGCTCCTCCTAACAAGAAGTTGTATCTGATCAACAGAATAACAAGCTTTCTTTTGTTTCCAATGATGATAAAGGGTTAGCCCTTTAACAGCTTCATCAATGGTAGCTGTAATCACTTTTAACTTATCATCCTACTAGCATATACTAACTTATGATTTAAGAAAAAGTTCTCTAGTATCGTAGCCAATGAGGTTTATCCGAGGCGCGATTATTGCTAATTGAAAAAGTTCTCATTTTTCAATTATTTAAAATATGTATTAGTAAATTCTTTTTTCAAACATGACTTCCTTAATTAGCAGGACATGTACTTTGAACTTTTCAATAATAGTAATAAATTTACACTATTCCCTCCTGGCACCACTCTAATCATTGAGGGTAGTTCTGATTGACATCAGACTAGTCACAATTATTTTGGCTTTCCTCCTTGTTGAAACAAGGTAGGGGTACCATCCCTGACCCTTTTGATGTTGGTTGTGGACCTGTAACTTACTTTGGCCCATGAGATGAATGTACAAGTGACATTTGTCACTTAAAGTCAGAAGATTTTGGCCCTGGCCAGTTGGCTCAGTGGTAGAGAGTCAACCCGGTGTGTAGATGTCCCAGGTTCAATTCCTGTCCAGGGTACACAGGAGAAGTGCCCAGCTGCTTCTCCACCTTCCCTCTCTCCTTTCTCTCTGTTTCTCTCTTCCCCTCCAGCAGCCGAGGCTCCCTGGAGCAAAGTTGGCCTGGGCCCTGAGGATGGCTCCATGGCCTCCACCTTAGGTGCTAGAAGGCTCCAGTTGCAACAGAGCAATGCCCTAGAGGAGCAGAGCATCGCCTCCTGGTGGGCGTGCCAGGTGTATCCTGGTTGGGCGCATGCGGGAGTCTGTCTCTCTGCCTCCCTGCTTCTCACTTCAGAAAATACAAAAATAGGCCCTGGCCATTTGGCTCAGTGGTAGAGTGTCGGCCTGGTGTGCAGGAGTCCCTGGTTCAATTCCTGGCCAGGGCATACAGGAGAAGTGCCCATCTGCTTCTCCACCCCTCCCCCTCTCCTTCCTCTCTGTCTCTCTCTTCCCCTCCCACAGCCGAGGCTCCACTGGAGCAAAAAGTTTGCCCGGGCACTGAGGATGGCTCTGTGGCCTCTGCCTCAGGCGCTAGAATGGCTCTGATTGCGGCAGAGCGACGCCCCAAGATGGACAGAGCATCGCCCCCTGGTGGGCATGCCAGGTGGATCCCAGTCGGGGGCATGCGGGAGTCTGTCTGACTGCCTCCCCGTTTCCAGCTTCGGAAAAATACAAAAATTAAAAAAAATTAAAAAAAAAGAAAATATAAAAATAAAGGCAGATTTCAAAGAGCAAATGGTGACCCTTCATTTCCCCTCTAGTGATGATCTGGAGACATTTGCCAAGATGGAGTCCCCATCAGTGTGGGTTTCCATGGGACGATATTCAGCAGAGGCCCTCCACCAGTTCATGGCAGACATGTCATGTAATTGAGAAATAAACCTTTACTCAGTTAATTCACTGATATTTTGAAAGTCTTGCTCTCTTTTTTTATTCCTTCCTTCCTTCCTTCCTTCCTTCCTTCCTTCCTTCCTTCCTTCCTCCCTCCCTCCCTCCCTCCTTTCTTTCTTTCTTTCTTTCTTTCTTTCTTTCTTTCTTTCTTTCCTTTTCTTTTTCTTTTGTCTTTTTTTTTCTGCATCAATACTTGATCCATCCCGACTGATACAGACAGAAAACAGTGGAGCCAATTGGAAGCTAAATCATACTGCTGACCTCATTCTATCAGCATCATAAATTAGGCATATATGTTCATCATAATACTAGAACGTCATGGAAGGAACATATTCATATGGATTATGAAACCATGGTAGAACAATTGTTTTTGTATGCTCCTTTATCCATCTTGAGGCTTTCTATGAGGTTATTAAGGAATTTATATCACCTAGGATATATCTTGTAAAGGGCTTTTGGAGGTGATAATAATAACACCTGATTCTTTCAACATCAGAAATAATTCTAGGGATTTTAATTCCTCTCAAAAATTCCTTGAATGTAGCTGTAAAAATTTTAACTACAATATTTCACTATGGAAAAAAGTAATATTATTTTTTTAATTTATAGAATAATAAAAAATTGCATCCTGAATAAGAGTCATAGAACTTTCCCACCATTCTGTTCTCTCTACATATTAGGGATATATCTTTCAAATACCAGAAATTGTTCCTCAAATAATAGACAAACAAAACAATTCTCTCTTCTGGAACTTATTCTTACAATTTCCTAAACCGTTCCTCCTCTCTCATCACCATCTTCTCCCCCACCCTCATACACCTGCACACACTTCACGATGCAATAACCCTACAACAGTTAAGTTCTGTTCAAGTACTTTTTAAAAACTAGCTGTTATCTTCATGGAAATAATATTTCAAAAGAATTTTGTATTAATTTCAACCTAATTATAAAAATGACTTCACAAGGCATGGCTGTTTAATATATTACAAATTCTTCTGACATCTGCTCAACAAGTGAGTAATTCCTAATGACTGGTTACTTCATATGAAATATTTCAGTTGTCTTTTGCAAAATCTCACTACTAGAAAGACATATACAACTATTCATTTATTTATGAAAGAAAAAAATTGCATGATGTATTATAAAGGGCTAGGGAAGAGGTTTTCCAACACTATCCCTCAAAGAAAATAGGATTTGAAAAAGTCAGGGCCCACTTCTACTGTTCCCAAGCAACAAAATCCTGAAAAAATAATATGTTTGACTAATCAGTTCAACTGCCTCAAGTTCAATGAAAATTGCACCTTAATATGTTCAGAGAGAATCTGAGGGAAGTAGGAATTATTATGAGAAAACACTTCAGTCCATTCTGAAAGAGATATAAAGAATAAAATGCACTATTCTAAAATTTTGGATACTACATTTTTTCTGCTTTCTTGCTTCATTAATGTTGATCTGCTGTTTATGATAATTAACTAGTCCTAAGAAAAAGGCACTATTCAGCAAGAATAATATACCAAGAATATAAGACATAAAAAACTAAACCCACACTACCTTTTTAACTACTGGGAATAGTTCTAATTAGCAATCATTTGTGTTAATAAGCATTACAACAAGAACATAAATTAGGCAATGAACACGGTCTTTAGGAACAGAATGAGAAATTACTTTCATGGGTAAAAAGTTCATGTACTTGTATAGTCTTTTCTTGTACGAGGTAAAAACTGCAATGCTTCAGCTGAGGTCATGTTATTTATTCCAAACACTTATTTCTTCTCTGGATTTAAGACTAGGTAGTCAGTTTCATACATGCCTGGAGATACAGATTACAATGTAACCTGGTGAGACTGGCCGTTCAGCTAAGAGCACAGGGTCAATGCATGTGTTCACATTTTCAAACTACAATAGTAAAGGAATGCATTTCTGCACGCTTTACAGGGGAAAAGAAAAACAGTTCAGACAGAAAATAGCTTTCATCAGTTTGCCAACACTAGTTAAAACAATATCTCTCCATTTTTCTCTGCCACATAAACACAAAAACCTGAAGTGAATATATCATGGATGTTTTAAGAAAAAACAAATTTTTCCATTGCTGAAGGGGTTTCTACTTGATTTTCCAGAATCTATTTTCTAAACACGCCTGCTTTGGAGCACCCATATGTGGTGAACTCTGCACTGATTCTAAGTCACAAAATCTTTCAGGAGAAAACTGAATTGATGAGGGCATGATAGGAAAAGTGCATAATTTAATGTCAAATAGTAACACAGAATCCGTTCCTAATGTTTTACATGATAATCATTTTCTCTGAGACAATTAGTGAGATGAATATAAAATTCTAGAAGTATTTTCCCAAAATGTCAAAATGCCAACACATGTCAAAGACATCACTGGTGGAGTATGTCCAAAGTTGCCAAAGTCCCAATGCCCCAGCCCTAGGCCAAGCCCTGAGTTTCATACCTACCTTCCTCTGTTCTCTGAATATTACTTCTTTCCTTCTGGTGCCTTCCCAAAGCAAAATTCCACTAAGCACTTGGCTTTCTGAAATCCCCTTCTCATCATTCAAGGAAAGAAAAGCTTCTCTTATTTCCAAAATTGTATGCCCTTTTCTTCATTCTTAAGATTTCAGAAGGAGTCTCCACATTTTTCTAAGAAATTTATTCCTACATGCCAACAGGTAACAATGGGTCTGTGTTTGCTTAATCCTCAGTTCAGGTTGACTAAGGAAGAATTCGAATTGTATGCAGTATGAAACCCTAGAACCTTGCACTCCATTCAGTAGTATTACTCCTGACTCCTTCCCTGACTTCCCTACACCAAAACAACTGGATCACCTTTAAATTACCATATAGCTTATAACTAGTATCACATGCCTTGTACTAATTAAACAGTGTCATATTATTCTTTTATCATCTATGTATATAACAACTCCATATGCAAACACTCCAGCCAACTTATTTTTTCCCAGTAATGTCTTGAGGTCAAAGATTATATCTTCAACTTCTTTAGTAGAGGAAATAATAAAATACAGTCATGCCCTTTTATCCACAAATGATACAGTCCAAGATCCTCACTGGGTGCCCAGAGCAGCAAACAGTACTGAACCCCACCTGTTTTTCCTATACATACATACCTATAATAAAGTTTACTTTATAAATATGACACTGTAAGAGGTTAACAATGATAACTAATAATAAAGTAGAACAATTATAATAGTATACTCTAATAAAAGTCATATGAATGTGGTTGCTTGTTCAGGAAGTCCCTTGCTGTAGATTTTTTATAGGCTCCATGATTGCTGTTGCAACACATTGCCATCAATCAGAACACGTTTTTCATTCATTACCTTCTGCCTACAAATGTAGAGCGTTTTCCATCTTTGTTGAGCATTTATCACTCATTGTGACTTAACTTTGGTATGTACTTTGAGGTGCTACAATAAAACCAGCAGAGATTTCTTTACCTTTCTTCACAATTTCATAGATAGACTTGTTTTTATTTTCTAGATTATAGAATATGATTTTCTTTTTCCTTATCAACTTGAAAGCTTTCACATTTTCACTTATAGAAAGCACTTTATGGCTTCTCTTTGGCATCCAAATTACCAGCAGCACAACCCTTGCTCTTTGGGGACATTATTAAGTAAAATAAGGGTTAATTGAACACAAGCACTGAGATGCCTAGGCAGTCTGGTAACTGAGATGGCTGCTAGGTGACTAAAGCACATGATGGATACAGTGTTTTTCAACAACCGGTCCACCAGAAATTTTGTGCCGATCCACAAGAGTTAACCAGCAGTTGAAAACCACTGGTGTATACATGTAGAGATTCTGGACAAAGGAGTGATTCATGTTCCGTTGGAATTAAATGGTGCAAGATTTTGTCCTGCTACTCAGAATGCTATGTAATTTAAAACTTATAAATTGTTTATTTCTGGAATTTTCCATTTGATATTATTGCACCAACATTAGCCAAACAGGTAACTGAAACTGCAGGAAGCAAAACTAGATAAGAAAGTATTATATATTTAAATTCTTATTTATCTAGATAATAACATAACAGCTTTGGGAAGTGGGAAAGATAATGAAAATTGAATTTTGTTCTAACGAAACTTAAAATTTATTCAACCAGCCTGAGTTCCTACTGCATGAAAGACAGAGTTGATTAAACCACCATAAATAAGGTAGAGCTCCTTTAGAAGCTGATAATTGTTGAGAGCCGGGGGGAGGGTCACAGATAAATATGGGTGGTATTTTGGGAGAAGACAAAGCTGTATACCTTTTACAGCATAGTCCTGGTGCTTCATTGGAATTGGGTGTATCCCAGCAGGTCTCTCTGGGATGGCTATGTGAAAAGCAAGTCCATGCACCAGAGGACAAGGAAAGCCAGGTAAAGACATACATTATCGGCTGAGACATGGCCCGATGCACCCTGGGAGCTAATGCCGAAAGTGGTGCAGGGGATGAGTAGAACATCCTTTCTTTTCATTCCAATCACCCAGGTGAGTAACTAGAGATTTGGTGAATAAGAGCTGCCCTGGGCAACTTTACTTCCTTCTTTTAAGGGAAAAGGAAACTGAAACACTAACATAGGGAAGGAAGAAAAAGCTGAGAGCTAATCAAGATAATACCTCCCCTCTGAGAAAACTGGCAGCCTGGAGAATGTTATAAAGCTGGAAATAGATGCTAATAACTTGGAACATAATCCCTTCTCCCCAGTCACTGTGCTCTGGTTGATTCCCACACTCTGGCTGACAGGGTTCAGACTCCAGCAACTAATATCAGAAATGGCTAAACTTACAAAGAAGAGAATAAATAATAGCAACTCCTTTGTAAGATTTATTCAGAAATATTCAATAATAAATATTACTAAAAACGTCCAAACCATAATTGTTTTTTTAATAAACAATTTGATGGATGTTTTCCAATAAGAAAAGTGAAATTTCACACATCCAGGACAAAACACATATGGATAGGCTCTATTCCCCAAATGTACTGATATGCCAGCACTTGACTTCTGAATGCAGTTATTTTGTAAAAAATGATCACTTCCCTGTCTCAATTAGTGAAGTCCTGCCAAAAAGACACAATTGCATTCGAGCTTCAGCGTAGAAAAAGCTGCTGTTAATTTAAGAGACTATTTTCGGCCCTGGCCAGGTAGCTCAGTTGGTTAGAGCGTCATCCCCATATGCCAAGGCTGTGAGTTTTATCCCGGGTCAGGGCACATATCAGAAGCCCAATGAGTGCATAAATAAGTGGAAGAACAAATTGATGTTCTCTCTCTCTTCTCCTTCTCTCTCTCTCTCCGTTCCTCTCTCCCTAAAATCAATCAATAAAAAGATTTTTTAAAAAGAGACTATTTTATTGAGTTGGAAATATGTACCCCAAAAGTAATCAAGGCAAAGGTCAGTCAATCTTTCTGTGTCTGAAGAAAAACAGCTTTCTGTTTCTATGGTGGTCTCCAGTTTCTACAGAAGGGTGGCGGACAGTCATGTGCAGCTCAATGAGCTAGCTTTCGGGTATATATTTTTGGCATTAAGACTGATCTTTGGTCCTCATCCTGACATGAGCAACCATAAAAACACTTGTATGGCTCCATCTTCGGTAATGGGTACATTCCTGACGGGCTAGTAATACATAAGAAATGATGGTATGTTTAAAAACAGAGTCACAAAGTATTTGTGAGCTATAATCGAATAAAAACCAGAAGCTAAAACTTTGAAAAACTAAAATAAGGCCTTTTTCCCAGCTGCTTGCTTAAGCTGAAGAAACTTCAAATGAAAACTTGGTGTAATTCCATTTCAGGCAGACAACTTAACCTCCTATCAACAAATATTTCTCAGTCGCCTACTTGGGATTTGTTTATACACCAGGGCAGGTGCTGTGAAAGATACAGAAACACTCTGAATTTTTAATTTAATGCATAAGAAAAATGAGCAAAAAAGTAAATAACCATAGCACACAATACAATGTGAAAAGTCACATAATGTTGTGTACTATGGTTATTTACTTTTTTGCTCATTTTTCTTATGCATTATAAGCCCTGGCCGGTTGGCTCAGTGGTAGAGTGTCGGCCTGGTGTGCAGGAGTCCCGGTTTCAATTCCTGGCCAGGGCACACAGGAGAAGCACCCATCTGCTTCTCCACCCTTCTCCCTCTCCTTCCTCTCTATCTCTCTCTTCCCCTCCCGCAGCCAAGGCTCCATTGGAGCAAAGTTGGCCCGGGTGCTGGGGATGGCTCTATGGCCTCTGCCTCAGGCGCTAGAATAGCTCTGGTTGCAACAGAGCAACGTCCTGGATGGGCAGAGCATCACCCCCTGGTGGGCATGCTGGGTGGATCCCAGTCGGGAGCATGCGGGAATCTGTCTGACTGCCTCCCCGTTTCCAACTTCAGAAAAAAAAAGTCACATAAAATGAAGGCAGTAATGTGTTATGGAATCATAGAAGGGAATAAAAATATTGGTTGCTGTAATAGGGAAAGGCTTAAGAGAGAAAATAGGCTTAAAGGTAGTTAGGACTTGCTAGTCAGTGTGGGGATAGGTGATATAGGATGGACAACAACGTAAGCAAATCCATCAGCCTGGAAAGGTACAGACCACACCAAGAAATGACAAGTAGTCCCTTGGTTGGGATATTGGGTCAGACAGTGTAATTCAATGTTTGCATGAGCTCAAAAAACCAAACAGGAGAAGAGTTGGGCACACTCACCTCTCCGAATGGCTCAAGGACAATGGACAGTCTTCTTAAGGGTCTTGGCATATAAATGTTAAAAATTCCTTGAGGTCTTGTGAAAAGACCCTCAGGTAAAGCCAGAAAAGTAACTTACAGTCTTGACTCACTTGCCAACTCATTCAATCTCTCTGGTCCACAGAGTTTTTAAATCTATAAAGGGAAGGTAATTATAATACTTGTCTAGCCCACCTGCAGTAGGGTAAGTAGGAGGCTAAAAAGACTAAGTATAAAAAGGCTCTGTTGAAAACAGCCTGTCCAAAAGTATAAGACAAGTATACTACTGACTCAGAAAAAATAATATGAAGCATCAAAATCCTTTCCTGAAGGACAGGGACATAATAATATATATGTATACCCATACACACTCAGAACTACTCAAAGAATCTGAACAAGCTGTTCTAACAGGAAAAAAAAAATACCAAAGAACTGGTCACAGTTCATCTTCCTATCATTTTCAGGAAATTCCAAAAAAAGTAAATGAAAAGATGCCACAACAGTTTTTCCAAGAGCTAAGCCAGCTGCTACTACCTTAACAGGATACTGTTGTTTAAACAATAGTAATAGAATCCAGAGGCCCATCAGAAATCATGCAATGCCTTTTGAAGAGGAGAAAACTAATCATCTATCCTAAATGAAATAAATAAGTCTTCAAGCAAAGCCAAAACAGATGTAGAACAAAATATTTTATAATAACAAAAACAGTTCCCAATGTACTTCTTCTTTCCTGTTTCTTATTTCAGAAAGCAAAGAAGAATGAAGAAGATCACTATATCACCCAAGGCAAAAATTCATCCATTCATCCATGTGACAGTTTTAGCAAACTGTTACTATTGCTAGAAAAGATTCTGGGGAAAAGAAGTATGAAAAAAATAATGTTTGCTCTTGAAGAGGTAAGGCCAGTAAGAATAAAACCTACCAACATTTATTTTGTAAGTACTAAATAAGAAAAAATTACTCCCATTATTGCAATTGTCTCTCAGAACAACGCTTTGGAGAAAGTATTGCCCACAGAGTTTAACTGATTTGTCTGAGTAGGTAAAACCAGCTGTTTGTGGAGCCAAGATTCAAACCCAGGTCTTCTGACCTAAAATATTTCCCCGATGACATGAAGGTAAAGCTTTTCTTTAATATCACTATCTAACCTGCTGAGACCTTTCTATTTGCATAGAAAATTCCATTTGAGCATCCCATTTCTTCTTGGCTTGTAGTCAGAAAACAGTCTGAACTAGATTTTGCCATAAATCATCATGGACTTAGTAACAGAGCATCTAATTAAATATGGCAAGAACTAATTCTAAATTTAAGGACGGATGCAAACACAATAATAGAAGGAATGGTTACTTATCTCTCTCTACCCATGACCGAGGCAGTCAACAAAACCTAGGTGATATTTACAACTTTACTCATAATTTTTAGAATGAATGAAAATAACATTGAGATGACATTCCTCCCACTATTAAATTGGCACAGGTTTTTAAAAGGATAAAACTATGTGTTGGCATTTATATCAAAAATTTTTAATGGGCATATCTTTGAATACAACAACTCCACTTCTGGGAAGTTACTAACAGGTCATCATTTAGGCAGCCTTAAAAGCTTTGAGTCACTGCTCTCTCTCTCTTTCCTTGCTCTATATATCCAATTACTTGCCAAGTTCTGTTCATTCTATTTACGAAATGTCTCTTGCATCTATTTCTCACCCCTTGTCCCTGTGGAACATCATTTTTTTCTCATTTGACTATTAGCCTCCTTACTGTTCCCTTCAATTCCTATTTTCAACCACTTAAATTTATTCTACAGAGTCATCAATATACATATTAAGAAATAAAGTTCTAAAAGAGTCACTGTCATACTAAAAAATATTTAATGGTTTTCCATTAAACACTTTTCTTACTTCCTAAGCATACTACATTATGGCCTCATCATTACCTTCCATTTATTCCCCAGACAAAATGGAGAAAAATGAGAACATTTTAAACAAACCTTAAATTATCTAGCTTCAAGGATTTTACATCTCCTACATAATCTAATTGAAGAATTTTGTTCCATTTCCATGGCACTATTCTTGTATCTCATTTAAATCATATCTGTTCTAGCTTAAATTATTTGCAAACTTGGTCTCCTTTTATTCTAGATTATGCATTCCTTGAAAATAGCCTGGGACTTATTTTCTCTGCATGTGTCTTCAGTGGGGTTTCCTTGAGGCAGAGCCTGAGACAGAGATTCGTGCAAGAATATACAAAAGTGGTGCTTTCAGGAGAAATAGGGCTGGAAGGGAAGCAAGATAAACAGTGGAAGGAGCCAGGCAGAGATGTTGTTTCAAGGGAAGTCTAGCTCCAGCCTGATCCCACGGGATCTCTGAAACAGGCTACACAGCAGATTTGTCACATCTGAGGCAAGAGAGCTGGGATGTGATACACTGCATCAGCTGCCTTTGGCCATAGGCCACTTTTGCATGGGTTGCAACTTCCCAGGCATTCTTGGACTAGAGACCTCCTATAAACCACAGGCAATACAGAAGACCAAAAAGTGTGAACCTTTAACAACACATCAACAACAACTGAGGTTAGATGCATCACCCAGTAAAGAAGTTGTGAAGGCTACACTTGCATCACCTGCTATAGAAGTCCCAATTACATCTCTGGTAGCTCAGAGCCAAAAGTAAATGCTCTGTATGTAGCTATTGAAAAGAATTACCTGCCTGACCTGTGGTGGCGCAGTGGATAAAGCGTCAACATGGAAATGCTGAGGTCGCCGGTTCAAAACCCTGGGCTTGCCTGGTTAAGGCACATATGGGAGTTGATGCTTCCACCTCCTCCCCCCCTTCTCTCTCTCTGTCTCTCCTCTCTGTCTCTCTCTCTCTGTCTCTCTCTCTCTGTCTCTCTCTCTCCTCTCTAAAATGAATAAATAAATTTAAAAAATAAAAAAATCACTGTTTTCTTATAATAAAAAAAAAGAAAAAAGAAAAGAATTACCTACACGAAGGAATGACTTTATTCTCTTGTTTTAAATACAGTAGTATATTCTTATAATTAGCAACATGTTCACTTACTATCTTAGTTTGAGTTGCTCTAACAAAGTATCATGTACTGGATGGCTTTTAAACAATAGAAATTTACATCTCAGTTCCGGAAGCTGGAACTCTCAGATAAGAGGCAAAGCATGGTTCATTTCTGGTGAGGGTCTTTTTGGGGGTTGCAGATGGCCTGTTTCTCACGGTGAAAAGAGAGAAGCTAACTCTTTGACTTATACTTATAAGGACACTAAACTCATTTATGAAGGCTCCATCCTCATGATATAATCCCCTTCCAAAGGCTCTACCTCTAGCTACCATAACATTAAGGATTACATTTCAACATAAGAAGTGGGACACAAACATTTAGTCCATAGCACTCACTCTTCCCCAGGTAAACAAACAAGCAAACAGAAAGAAAAATACAAGGGATTGTTATATTGCATTTACCTGATTTAAAATAAATTTTTGTAGTCACTAGGACGTCTGAGCTAGTATAATTAATTTAAAATTAATTCATAACCACAAAAAAAATGAACATGAGTGGCATTGGATTTCTGCTTTCAAATGTATAATGTTTAAATCAAGGTTTGGGATAAAATCAGTACAGCTTCATTTAATTTCATTTTGTTTTATTTTTTATCTATAGTGATTTATTTTATTTTTTAATTTTTTGTTGAGTTTATTGGGGTGACATTGGTTAATAAAACCATATAGGTTTTAAGTGTACGACTCTATAACACATCATCTGCACACTGCATTAGCATTCACTACCCGAAGTCAAGCCTCTTTCTGTCATCATTTATTGCCCTCTTTCACCCCGTCACACCCCCCTTTCCTTCTGGTAATCACTACATTGTTGTCTGTGTCTGTTGGGGTTTATTTTGCTAAATCCCTCCACTTTTTCACCCTGCATCCCAATCCTCCTCACCTCTGATAGCTCTCAGTCTGTTCTTTGTATCTATGAGTCTGTTTATATTTTGTTTTTTTGTTCATTAGATTCAACATATAAGTGAAATCATATGGTACTTGTCTTTTTCTGACTGGATTATTTCACTTAGCATAATGCTGTCCAGGTCCATCCATGCTGTCCCAAAGGGTAAAATTTCCTTCTTTTTACATGTGAGTAGTATTTCATTCTGTAACGGTAACATCATACTCAGTGGCCAAAAACTACAGGTGTTTCCCTTAAGATCCATAATAAGACAAGATACTTTTACCATTCTTATTTAACAGAATGCTGGAAGTCTTAGCCACAGTAATCAAACAAGAAGCAGGAAAAAAAAAAGTCATCAAAATTGAAGAGAAAAAAGTTTAAACTATCATTATTTGTAGATGACATGATACTGTACATAGAGAACCCTAACTATGCAACCAGAAAACTATTGGAACTGATAAATGCAGTAAAATAGCAGGATACAAAATATAAATGTCTAGAAATTAGTTGCATTTTTATGTACTAATAATGAACTATTGGAAAAAGAAACTAAGAAAACAATCTTGTTTAAAATTGCATTTAAAAAAATACCTTGGAATCAATTTAACCAATGATGTGAAATACTTATACTCAGAAAATTATAAAACACTGAAGAAAGAAGCTGAAGAAGATACAAATAAGACAAATAAGTGGAAGCAATATATCATGTTCATGAATAGAATGAATTAACACCATTAACATATTTATACTACACAGAGCAATCTATAGATTCAACGCAATTCCTATTAAGATACCAATGTTGTATTTCACAGACCTAGAAAAAAATATCCCAAAAATTTATGTGAAACTACAAAGACCCTGAATAGCCAACAGCAATCTTGAGAAAGAATAACAAAGTTGGAAGAACCACACTAACTGATATCAAACTATCCTACAAGGCTATAATTATCAAAGCAGCATGGTATTGACTTAAAAACTGGCATAGAGATCAATGAAACAGAATGGAGAGCCAAAAAATAAACCCACAAGTTTATGGTCAATTAGTATTCGACAAAGGAGGCAACAAAATACAAATTGTCACATCTCTAGCCCAAAATAAAAGAAAGGAAACAATTCCAATACCAGGGAGGAGCCAACAGGAGAGGATACTTTCTTGACATACTGTAGAGGAATACTGCCAACCCAGGTGTGTCACAGGCAGAAGAAACACTCTAATCTCACTTCTTCCTCTTAGCTGCTACCAGAGTACTGCTCCAAGAAGCTGAATTTCACTTAACTGGTGAGGGTCAGGGAGCCTTTGAGGGGAGCCATGAAGGTCCCTGTGCTGGGGCCTGCAATGTGGTTGGAAAGAGTAGAGAACATATCTGCAGGGCTCAGGGAAGAAATATGCCACACTCACGTTGTCTCTGTCTCCAGACTGAATTCTTTAGAATCTGAATTTGCATATAATTGCAGCACTATTCATGGTAGCTAAGACATGAAAACCGCCAAAGTGTTCCTCAATGGAGGACTGGGTAAACAAGATATGATAAATATATTCAATGGAATATTACTCAGCCATAAAAAAATGATGACATATTGCCATTTACAGCAAGAATGGACCTTGAGAACATTATACTAAGTGAAATAAGTAAATAAGAAAAAGCTAAGAACTATATGAATGCACACATAGGTGCGAAATAAAACTGAGACTCATGGACATAGATGAAAGTGAAGTAGTTACTGGAGGAGGGGCGAAGGGGAGGGATGTAAAGAGGGACAAATATATATGGCAATAAAAAATGATTGGACTTTGGGTGATAGGCACACAATGCAATGAACAGTTCAGATGCTATAGAAATATTTACCTGTACATACCTAAGTACTCTTATTGTTTAATGTAACCCCATTAAACTTAATTTCTAAATACATTTAAAAATAAATAAAGTCATGGGGGGTCATAATTAGACCATTACTATAATCCCAACTATCTTGCTCAAAACCATGGCTGTTGGCTTGCAAATGTTTCTTCTTTAATTGCCAAGGAATCATGTGTTTTATAAACAAAACCACCTAAATTTGGAATGAGGGAAAGGGCACTCAAAGCTCTTGTCTTTGTCTCATCTTCACCACAGCCTTGAGAAGACTCCATGAAGTATCTTGGTCTTCATGGGAACAAGTTGAAACCGAATATTTGTCCAAAGGGATGCTATAGCACTCTACTTCTTAACATATTTCTCAAGTTGCTCCTTGCTGCTTACTTTGGTCAAAGAGTTCTTTATTTCATTTCAACCTGGCTGTCCTAGAAAAACTATAACAGGGATAAATAGCCTCTAAATAATTTGTCCTGAGCATATAGACCAAATATATTTCTACATATTTGCACCTCAGTCCTGTGAATTCATAACAACTTCATAATAAACACAATTCCTCAGAATACATTATGATATATTTTACTTCTTTTTTAAATTTTCCTTTCTTGCCTTCTCTAAATCTATTCATCTATGCCTGAATTTCCTAAACAAGCCATTTTCAACCTATTTCATCACATGACACTCATAAATTAATTATTAAAATTCAACAGCACAGCAATAAAAAATATATTTTTGCCGATCTAACAAAAAGATAGGTACAATTTTGATTCATTCACACTAGACAACTATTGTTGTGTTGGAGGCTGTCTTTTTTTTTATTTGACAATCTAAGGAAAAAGAGGTTTGTACCCCTGACTAAATAGTCAGGTATTGCATATTTTAAAAATTCTTGTGACTCACCAGTGTGTCACAGCACACTGGTTGAATACTGCTGTCCTGCACAGTTTTTACTATATAGTCCAGAACACAAATGCCAAAATCAAGATACAGCTCAAGTATTTTGAGAGAGAAAGAAGTTATTATCTCAGTATGTATCATGCTTGTTATAAAATGCAAATCTATTTCAATGCACTTCATATGTTAGGGAACAATTATTTAACCATAAAGCAAATTTCACATTTGCTTCTATACAACTTTGCAGAAAACTACACCCAGTTGAATTAAGCTGGTTAAAAGTACAAATAAACACACATATTCACATATGTTAAATATTTTCCAGCTACCTTAGTGTGTTATGAATCACACCTATCCACATCTAGAATTAACATCTGTTCAATTTCAGATAATCTTCCTCCTGCTGCTTCACAATAATTCTCTAGTGGAAATCCTCCTGACACTCACTTCCACTACCAAACTTTAGGTCTTTATCAATGTAAAGTACCAAATTTATATTAGCATTTACATATTTCTTGACCAATAAACATGCATAAAAGTGTGTTATCATTTTTACTAGGTTCCTTCTTTTTATGTCACTGAAGATTTTGAGTATTGTGTCTCAAACTCCATTTGCCCTATAAACTCTGTCATTATTTTTGTGAAACGTTCATAATGTCATGACTTTTTAGAAGTGCATATGTAGTGTTAACAGAATTGACTGTAACTGTTTATATTATTTGAAGAAGTATGTAAAACATAAATACATGTAATTTATATAGACTTCACACACATGCAATTCTTTCTGTCTCCTTCCCCACCCCTTCCCCACAACATTAGTTTTCAACATGATTGATACAACTAACACTTTTGAGGGGATAAGAAATGGTTCTAACCTCCTGCAAAGACAACAGTGCTAAATACCAATCTAGTCCTACCAGAGGCCAATTTATGGTCTCCCCCTCACAATAACAGTAGCAAGAACTGTTCCCTTCTATTCTCTTACCTTTAACCCTCAGATGCACAGCAGAGAATTTCAAGTTTGCAAGACTGCAGCATGGTTTGAGTTGTAATTCCACTGCAACCCAAGTAGAAATGTGTTCCATTTAACCCAGACCTAAAAGGGAAACTCATTGCAAAAACTGTATTTTCTATAACACTTTTATATCCAGCTCTCCTATCACAATGTCTGACACACTTTACACACTTCATATTAGTTGTAAGTTAATTTAGTAGAATAACTACTTCTGATTGTTCTGTTGCTGTCAGCACATTTATCTTCAAGTAAAATCCTTAAGACGTGCAGTACTTTCTGAAAAGATCTAAGAGAAATTATATATCTAGACTACCATCATTTTTAATGATATTGAGAACTAAGATATCATCTGTTTTTACTAAAGTTAACATTGGTATCAGCCTTAAAATGACCTTATTTGAGTCCTAATTTATCCTTCAGAACCCTGTGATTTTGTCTCCTATTTAGGAATTACTGACTAAAAACAGAAAATAAAATACATTGTCCATCCTTGCTTTTGAAGAGTATAAACAAAGAAAGCCCAAAACAGCCAACCTTGTTCCTGAAGTTGTAAGAATGTGGCACTTGTAACTATAGGAACAGAGCCAGTAATTATTTATCTTTAACTCATTTGATTAATTTAAACAGTAGAAGAATTAGAAAATTGGAAACTAATGTTTGTAGCGAATTAAGAGGGCAATTCAAATGCTAGTAATATTAACCTGCCTCAGGAATGAATTAGTCCAATTCAAAGATAGTCAATGATAGCATAAAGATAACTAAAATAAGTATCAATTGATGAATAAGATGTCCTCATCAGTGGCTAAAAAGCCAAAGAATCAAAACTGGATTAATCTGCACTGTAGGTTTCCTGAATGGGCAAACATATGTGAAATTGTTTTGACACACATACCATGAAACTACTAAACTATGACACTTACTCTGAGCACAAATACATTTTTTCATTTGATGCAGCCTGGAGAGAGAGAGACAGTCCTAGAACTTTTGGAATTCTTTGCTACTTAAAAAAAAATCATGGCTAAAATGAGATTAGAAGTTTTATTATTCAACAGAGCGCCAAAGCTCCCCCAAAACTGGGACACAGAATCTTGATTATATTTTTTAAAATGTTAAACCTGGCCTGACCAGGCGATGGCGCAGTGGATGGAGTGTTGGACTGGGATGTGGAGAACCCAGGTTTGAAACCCCGAGGTCGCCAGCTTGAATGCAGGCTCATCTGGTTTGAGCAAAGCTCACCAGCTTGGACCCAAGGTCGCTAGTTTGAGCAAGGGGTCATTTGCTCTGCTGTAGCCCCTCAGTCAAGGCACATATGAGAAAGCAATCAATGAATAACTAAGGTGTTGCAACAAAAAACTGATGATTGATTCTTCTCATCTCTCTCCATTCCTGTCTGTGTGTCTCTGTCTATCTGACTCTCTATCTGTCTCTGTAAAAACTAAATAATTAAAATAAAATAAAATAGAATGTTAAACCTGATACTAAACATTAATCTTTTTCTATGTACCCAAAATACACTACAATTTATGGAGTATTAGATATGATTTCTTAAATACAATCTCACATATATTACCAAAAGAAAAAAAAGTGTTACTTTTATGGTGCAAATATGTCATAATAATATACTTAAGAAATATAGAAAAATAGGAATTAAAAATACAGAATTTAAATTGAGTGTAAAGCTTATATTTTAATACTAATAAGGATAAATAGAAAGCATTCAGCTTTTATTCTGAATGATTCACAAAGACAGTGTATCTGACCAGCCTCAGCAGGAGTCTTTAAGTGAACCTTCAGGATTTGACTTCCTTTAGGAACACTTACCAATAGATGACCTCCTTCCTTCCTGGTCTTTCTTGTGACTAGATGCACAAATATGCAGATTGACTGATTGAAATTAGGAGTTGAGTGGGGGTTGTGTCTGGATGGATAAAACAGAGTGCAGTTATTGCACACTGTGAGAATCACAACCTCTTTCCCCTGGGGATGTGATCTCTTGTGACCAGTCACAGAGAAATAGGGTTTGGGGATAAGCATTGAATAGTTAGAGGTATAATTTAGAAAGTTAGATTTTTACTCCAAGGCACAGCAGAGTCCTCCAGTTTTATAAGCATCTAACTTAAAAAGCAACATTTCATAAAGAAGTCTTACCTCTTCTGATAGGGCCATATCTGAAAAACACTGGAGTTCACCACGTAGAAAATTTCTGAGCTAACCATGATAAAATGCAAATGAAGTTGTACTTCATTTCAAATCAAGGCAGAATCTCTAGCAGGTTATTCAATGCTTGTCATAATCCAGCCCCTTTCTAGTTTTTATTAACCTTTAATCACTTTCTAATATAAAATTTTGTTTTGTGGTTCTTAAACTTGATCATATATATCACCTGAAATGCAATGCTTATTAAAAAGGTCAAGATCCCTTGACCCTACCCCTGCACTCTGGTTCAGTGGGTGTCAGGTGAGACTCAGATATTTACATATTTAAGCAGCACCTCCAGCGATTGCGATGCATGTGGCTCCTGAGCCACACACATCAAAAGTACCCAATGCTTAATTAAGCTGCACTCCCCAAATTGCCATTCTCTCTTATGTCTCATGACCTCCTTCTCCAGCATTTCTGTCTTTCAGCTAATCATTACTGAGCACTAGTCTAAACTAACTCTTATTCATCTTTTAAAGCTAACTCAAGCATGAAGTTCCCTGGTAAGGATTTCATGATCCTTATAGGGTAAATGACAGCTAAATTAATTCCTTTGCTCACTAAGAACCCTAAATTTAGTATAATTCTAGCATTAAACAGCTATATTACAATGATTGGTATACTTAGTTTCTCCCACTAAACTATAGACCCGTTACAAAGCAAATGTTTCCAACAAATACTTGGTAAATAAATGAGACTGAGTAAAATAATGAACAGACTTCCACGGTAAACTTTCAGATATGAATGGCTTGTCTAAATAATGTTCTTAAGCTTCATCGCCCCAAGTCTTCCTGCTCCCAAATACTCCCCTTTCCCAGGATATTGAAATTTTAACTTCACTTTATCATATTGACTGATAATCTATTAAATTAATAGTTTGGGTTAATAAACATTTTTCTTTTAAGATGAAAATCTCTCTACAAGGTTGTTGGTCAAATAAGTTTGTAAAAATATGGTTTTTATGTTTGCTCATTTATAGTTTGCATCGGGGGCTGGGCAGCACCAGGTCTATGTGGTTTGTGAAACTGCAAATTATGTTCCTGCTTGGGAAGGGCCCTTGTTTTGCTAATGTTTGCTGGGGGAGAGGTTTTCACACCAGAAAGTTTTGAAAGGAAAGAGCAGAAGGAAAAGAGGCAGACAGAAACCATGTTTGCAGAGAGAGAGAGAGCAGAGAGAATGCAGAGTGCTGAGAGAGAAGTCATGTTTGCAGAGTGAGAGCAGAGAGAATGCAGAGTGCTGAGAGAGAAGTCATGTTTGCAGAGTGAGAGCAGAGAGAATGCAGAGTGCTGAAGAAGAAGCCATGTTGGCAGAGAAGGGAGAAGGTGTGCAGATGGGTATCCAGAGGTGAGGGGCTTTGGCAAGCTCTGCCGAGACTGGTGGGGCCTTTGATTCTAGGAGGAACCGAGGAAGATTCTCCTGGTTGTGGAACTGGATAATGTGTCAGGGCTTTCTGAGCTCTGAATGAATTAAGAGGGAAGTGTTTTCCCTTTGTGTTTGCTCATCAGCCAGTGTGAGGCTTTAATAAAGGAATGGCCCACCATTTCTTGGCTCCACTGTTTCTTTACCATCTGCCCAAATTCAATGGGAACCTGCGTGTGCATGGCTGCGAGGGCCGCAACTACTGGCCGTACAAAGGTAGAATATTTAACAGGCCTTTACTCCAAATAGAATGTTCTAATTAGATTGCTCCCCCTGCCCTGACCCCGGACTCACTTTCCTAATTCCCCTGCAACATTTCTAATTTTGAGGGGTAAGTTATTAAGTTTTGAAATATTCTAAAACAAAATTGAATAAATATCCAGACTACATTATTTTTACTGAGATTTCTTATTCCAAAAAGAGTCACATATAGGAATTAAAACTTTGTTGTTGAGTCCTAGAATTTAAAAAATGGATAGAAACCCATCTAACCCATTCTATTTTACAGAAAGAAAAATAAAGTGCACAGAATTTAAGGACAATTCCAAAGGTCATGCAGTCCTCCTCCCTTCATTAAATATCTTGGATTGTATTTCAAAATGGCAAATAACACTGATGATTTTAAAATGCATACTTTACTTTTAGAAGAAAATGATTGTACCTTATATTACCCATATGGAAATGCTGGATTAGAAAGAAATAAAATGTTTTTTATGATATGTGAATGGCTGTAGTCCACATGATTGATTTAATAGCATCAAAAACTACTGACCATAGATCACAAGTCTTCAAAATGAGGCACAAATTAATGTTTTACTCACTATTCACTCTATGATACTAAAATGGATCCAAGATTATAGTAAGGAGGCTAGAGTATCTCATTGTGCCTGTGAGATATAATGAACCTTCCCTAACTCATCAAATAAATGAATTTCTTCCTAAGATTAAGTTAAAGCATTACTCACTGGGTTCTAGAAATGGCTGTATACTACTTGTGTGAATTGATCAAATTACTTTATCTCTTTCAGTCTCAGTTTCATTGACTATAAAATGGGGATAATATGGTACCCAGCATGCAAGATTGCTATGAGGATGAAATAAAATAAAGCACTTAAAAGCATTTAGCATAGTACATAGCCATTAAGTCACAAGAAATAATCATTATTATCTTTCTCATCATCGTCACTATCATCAATCTCACAGTTAGAAACAACATGGATCCAAATAAGAAATACAGTTAAGTCTAACTTCATCTACTTGTATTTTGAATGCTTACTAGTAGCTCGACAAGGCTCCAGTAATGTGCATGCATTTATTCTTTACAACAAATCTATGTGCTATGGTCTGAATGTTTGTATTCCACAACATTTACATGTTGAAATCCTACCCCCTAAAGTTGATGGAAATAGTAGGTGGGCCCTTTGGGAAGTGAATAGGTTATGAATAGGTTATTCAACCCTTATAAATGGCAATAGTGCTATATAAAAGTGACCCCACAGAGACTCTTGGTTTCTTCCACCATGAGAGGACACAGTGAGAGGGCACCAACTGTTAATCAGGATTAGGACCTTTGCCAGAGAATGCAACCATGCCAGTGCCTTGATCTTGAACTTCCCAGCTTCCAACACTATGAGATACAAATTTCTGTTGTTTATATGATACCCTGACTGTGGTAGTTTGTTATAGTAGCCCAAAGGACTAACACAGGTAGGTCCTATTCCACTTATCTTACAGATGAGAAAACCGATATGGCAAGGGATGACTGTAATTTATCTGGGATCATCAGGTAGTAGGTAGAAAGATGAGATATAAATAAGAGCGATCTTGGCACCACTGTGCTAAACTATTCCTCAGAAAGCAATACTCCACTTGGTTCACTCAATTTTATTGCTCAGAGTTCCTGAGGACTATTATTTTCATTTAATATTTTTCATAGTCAGAGACTCAGTGAGCCCAAACTGATAAATACATTTTAAGAGTAGTATATCAGAGTACAACAATTTGTCCTATTATTTTCCAGCTCCTGCTTCATTGGTGCTGGCCAAAGCATTTCAGCAAGGAGACAAAGTGAAGATCCAAAGGGGAAGAGGATTAGCTTAACAACTAGAGCATAATAAGGATAACAAACACTTACTGCTTATTCATAACATGCCTGGCATCACAACTGATACAACATATCTTTCATTTCTTCTTCCACTCACATAACAACATAGGAAATATTTGTGTGTGGTAGGTCACTGGACAATGAATCAGAAGTTCTGGTTAAAATCTTCTTTCTGCCTATAATTATAATATTTATGCAGCCTTAGGCAAGTGATTACACAGCTTTAGCCTTTAGTTTTCTCATCTGTTCAATGGGCCCAATTAGCCACCCTCACAGAGTTGTGTGGATAACATAGTTCATAGCTATGAAGCACATAGCATAGTGTCCAACACACAGACTTTCAATGTATTCCCAATTATTGTTAATATGTTAGTCTCATTCTCCTTTTCATTCCAATTCTATATTCAATATACTTTAATTTCCTTCCAGAGGTGTCGGTGACTATTCAGAAAGCTACCAGGTTCAGGCTATGTTGCAAATGGGACCTTACATAAAATAGGCATTGAATGAATGTTTGTTGAATGAATAAATAAACAGTTGTGACCCAAGGGTTTATTATACAACTGCTGCATTTGCTGTTTATAGATATAGGTTTTAGAACCTTAATATTAAAGCAAAATAGAAATGAACTCAATGGAAAACATGAAATAAGTTACATTCTTCACCAACCCACACTCACTGGTAGGAAATTGCTAGCACCTTGAGGCAAAAACGGCTAAAATATCCACATTTATGCCTACAAATCTTGTTTCTTTAATTCATTCCCCTATATCTTTGTCACCTATTACCTATTTTTGTACTTAATATAAATTTTTCTTTTATATAGAAATCAGAAAACTTAGAATCTTCAAAATTTTGTCTGTAGAATGACGGGGGAAAAACTAGTCTCATCACACACACACACACAAATTAAAACTGTGTGGTGATGGATATAAACTAACTTTTTTTTTTTTTTGCATTTTTCTGAAGCTGGAAACGGTGAGGCAGTCAGACTCCTGCATGCGCCCGACCGTGATCCACCCGGCATGCCCACCAGGGGGCGATGCTCTGCCCATTTGGGGGTGGCTCTGCCACGACCAGAGCCACTCTAGCGCCTGGGGCAGAGGTCACAGAGCCATCCCCAGCGCCCGGGCCATCTTTTGCTCCAATGGAGCCTCAGCTGCGGGAGGGGAAGAGAGAGACAGAGAGGAAGGAGAGGGGGAGGGGTGGAGAAGCATATGGGCATCTCTCTTGTGTGCCCTGGCCAGGAATCGAACCCGGGACTTCCGCACGCCAGGCTGACTCTCTACCACTGAGCCAACCAGCCAGGGCCTATAAACTAACTTTTAATCACTTCACAATATATAGATATATCAAATCGTAAAGTTGTATCCCTAAAACTAATGCAATGTTATGTCAATTTTACCTCATTTTTAAAAAAGCTTACCAAGCAATTCTAACATGTAGCCAAGAATATAAATTAAAAATGTATCTTAGTAAAATATTGTCCAGAGTTCAAGGTTATGAACAATACTATTCATTATTCATATCACTATGGAACTAATATACAGTTTGAAAGCAGTGTCTCATATAATGGCCCTGGTAGTAATACAAAATATCTCATCCTCTGAACCTTTGCTCCTAAAACCATCCCAAATATATATTGTAAGGATCTTTTTATGCACCTTCAAACACTATAAGTGTGAAACAGCCTTCACTTGTTTCTAGAGGGCACTGGCATATTATACTGTTTCCATATTTTAATTGGCATTCTCTTTGAGAATATCTAAAAGTGGGCTAGTTTTGAAACTATTAGAAATCTATTTATCTTAATAAAAACCAGCAGGAAAAAATAGTACTTACAGAATTCCTGTGTTGCATTACACATTGTGGCAGGGCCTATGAAGGCACAGAAAGAAAATATAGGACATAGCCCCTGCTCTGAAATGACTTATCCGGAGCAGGAAAACTGTAATAAATTAACGTTCTAAATAGAATAGGTAGAAAATAGGTAAGTGCTAAGTGGGGTACTCATGCAAAGTATAAAACAGGAAGGAAAGTGGGATTAATATGGACAATAAGAATAATCACAACTTATGCTTATTGGAGCACCTGCTATGTCGTAGTACTATTCTATATGCTGCATAGCCATTCACTTATTCTAGGTTCTCAACCCTAGGAGCAGTTATTTTCTCCATTTTACCAGCTAGGACTCTGAGATGATGGAAATAAAGGACTTGCTCACAGTCACAGAGCAACCGGACAGTATAGCCTAGATCCAAACCAGTGACCTTGCTACACAGTAAGAAATAAATTTTTTAAAGAGGGACACTGGAACTGAGTCTTGATGAACAGCTAAGATTTCCCATTTGTTTTTATTTACATAAAGAGCAAGGTATAATCAAGAGACTGTCCCTCACTCTGCCACACACTGCTGTGTGACCTTGATCAGGGTGCCCCCTCTCAAGTTTCATTTCTGACACCTATAAAATGCTGTTCCACGGTCACTTAGATGCCTTTCAGTTCCGTACCAATCTCAATGAAAAGAAGAAATATGGGCACATATACTCCAAAGGCAGGCATAATGAGCAGAGGTGTGCACATACAAGGAGAACTGGGAGAAGGGCAGCAGTCAGAATCAGCTTCTGGCGTTCTAGGAGAGGCAATGCACTGCACCACCATGACGGTCCTCTTAATGGCTCTGTGTAATGAAAGACATATGCCATCAGAAGTTCCGTTTGCTCGGAGTATGTTAAAGAACCTGTGGCTCTGAAAAAGATAAAAGATATTCGAAGTCTCTTCTCCTAGTGAGAGAGTTTTTCCTGAATCTGCAGATCAGGGTCATAGCACACTCCTCAGAAAAAGGCTTGAAGTGCCAAATGCTCCTTTTCTGAAGGTCCTCTTCCGTCATGACAGCACTTCCCAGGTTTTGAGGGCCAACTTCATCTTTGTTTTCTCTGGATCATGGCAACACCCTCAAGTGGCTATGACTCTGTATAGGAAGGGTACAGAGAGTCATGCTTCCCAGTTATATCCTAATGCCACCCAACCTTATCACACAAAAGGTGGCAAAGAGCAATAGAGCTAAACTCCAGACATGTCAGCTTCATTCACAAATGATCCTACTCAATTTTCTCCTTGTTCTTTCAGGTCTATTGGAGATTCTGAGCCTTCACTTGGCCTGATTCTGGCCCGGGTCTTGCCATTGGAATGTGGTGACTGAATTTGGTTGCGTTGGATTTTCTATGAGATTTGATATAAACTTATCCCATGTGGTATTTTCATTCCTGTATACATTGCATTAGGATACCAACCACAGTTTATCTTCTAGGATATCAACCCTGGCTGAACAAGAACACCCAGTCTTCGTAAGTTCCAGGTATTAAATAACTTGTCATTAAAAAATATGACCGTGTTTCAAATTATCTTCTGAAGAATCATCTTGTTATAATTTTATTCCTAAATTGTTTCAATTGTGTCTTGAGAAAATAGAGAACATGCAGAAAAAATATATTTAAATAAATATTTTATCTGAACAATCATATACGACAGATAGTGAAAAACTAATTTTGGCTGCTGTTATGAATGTAAAAGAATCTAGGCAATGAAACATTTCATTATATTGTGATATAGAGCTGTTTGTCAAGATGTAAAAGTACATGACAAACTTTACGATCTAAAGTTACTCATGTGTGTTTTTCTTCTTAGACTGTGTCATCAGAAAATAGCCCACGGCTGGAGGAGGTTAGATGTAATTAAAAGACCTTTCACAAAGACAAGAGCAAGGGCAGCCAGTAGTGAATAAACACAGCTGGCTCCGTCAGCCCTGCATTTCCTCTTCAATGTTTATCACAGAGTGGAAGAAAATGGCATTATGTGTTTACAGCCTCAGACCAAATCAACAGGGAAAATTCTATACTCCTAATTTTCCATTCACATTGCACTAAACTTGGGAGCAATAGAAGCTAGAAACACGAAGATCATTGCATCAATAAAAATCACGAAACAAAGGAAAGCTTACTTACATAATTTGCTTTCTTTCAGCAGACTAACTTTTATTTCATAGGCCAAATGTATTCCAGAAACCAAGGCAAGATCTAAGAAACTTTGCATAGTTTTTACCTACCTGGGTGGTTCTTAAACACAATAAAAAATGATATTTTCAAAGAAGGAAGAAAATTGCGATTGTTCATTCTAAATCCTATATACAACTATGATATCTAGCCTTATGAACCAAAAAGAAATAAAAGTCCATAGAACTATAATAAAATAATTTGCAAGATGAATTATTTGTTTGGAGAAAGTAGGGCCAAATTTTAAACCCTTCTTTGCGATATAAAAATGAATATTCTAATTTCTACCTGAATTAAATTTGTGCAAGCTATTCACTTAGCAGCCAAACACACTAAAATATATTAGAGTTTTGGGTGGTATGACAAATCTCAGACTACACTGAAGTTCTTGAGTAAATATACAAACTGTAACATTTCAATGTCTGAGAGAAACCAATACAAAGAAGAAATAATCAACCTTTGAATAATTCTAGTCAATTTCCATGAATTTTAAAAAATTTAACATTGTCATTCAGTACTAAAATTTTATTTTCTACCGGTTACTCTGTTCTCAAAGAAAAGATAGCCAAGATTTTAAAATTAAATGAGACTTACTTCATTGTTCTCAACCAGCTGTGAATTCTATTTTGAAATTTTCATTTGCACAATTCTAGAGAAGGGGTTAGAGGGTATAGCCTTCCCTTGCTAGAACATTTGCAATTAACTTTAAATATATTGACTTTTCATATGAGTTTATGATCCACACTAAACTCATCAAATTAATAACAACACTTTCATGACAATGGTGATTAAATACTTTTTTCTTTTCTTTTATCTTTTATTTTTCTGTGAGAAAAGGGGAGATAGTGAGGCAGAATCCCACATACACCCCAACTGGGATCCACCCAGTGACCCCCTCTGGAATCGATGCTCCAGTCAACAAAGCTATTTTTAGTGCCTGAGTCTGATGAAGTATGACCAATAGACCTATTCTCAGTACCCAGAGACACACTCAAACCAATCAAGCCATTTGTTGCAGGAAGGGAAGAAGGAGAGAAAGAGAAGGAGAAGCAGATGTTTACCTCTCCTGTGTGTCCTAACTGGGAATCGAATCCTGGATGTCCATACGCTGGCTAACACTCTATCCACTGCACCATCGGCCAGGGCCTCATTATATTATTAAGAAAATACCCATTTGGACTTTTAGCATCAATATCACATTGTAAATCAAAATTTCCCTTTTATCCTCCTAGAAATCAACTAAAAAGCAATAAAGACAATAAAAAAAACCCTGCACGATTCGTTTTTAGCAAAGGTTGGGTGCGGGTGTAATCTGCAGACATTAAAATGTGTACAGACTGAGACCAGAAAAAGGCCTCATGGAAGGAAGTATGAAAACAGTATAAAAAAATACAGCAATAAAGAAACACAGGATTTCTGGCACTGAGAGATTTCAGAAGGGGACAGCACTTTCTGAAGGCGAGGGACACACCTTGAGATGCAAAATTAGAGCTGATTCATGGAAATGATTATTCATGAAAGTAGAAGAGGTGAGGAAAAACACATATCAAAATTTGACAGAGGAGGCACAGTTGTAGAAAACAGTCTCCATGGCAAAATATAAGAGAAGCTCTATGTTATATAATTAGGAAAATTGGAAAAGCATCCTCTTCTTTTTCCCCTACTCCACTCTCCCAGTCTCCCCTGCCAACTCCTGCCCCACTCTGGGACTTATCTGTCCAAAGCAGAAATGTTAATTTCTCAGAAATGAAATGGTAAGATGAAAAGAGAAGATGGCATGTGATATACAAAATTAATGAAAAGAATTATAAGAATAAAGCAAAGGCAGCCAAGAAATGAAAACAAATTAGAAGGAGCCAAAGAGAAATCAAGAATTGCAGAAAACACACTAAGGGCAATAAAGAATTAAAAGAGGGTAAACAAAATAAAGAGAATGAAATCAAAAACTAATTGGGAAGGGTAAGAGAGAAAATAATACACAGATTTAAAAAACAGACAAAGAAGATCTTAGATACATATAATATCTTTTTTCCTGGAAGAAAACCAGAAAAACAAAAGTAGGTAAAAATACAATTCAAGGAAAAAATGTAGAAATTAGAGAAGTTTTGTTAGGGACGGAAGAAGACTTGGGTGTTTGGCACACAATGCAAAATAAAAATATAAAATCATAGAATTGTACACCTGAAACTTATATAATCTTATTAATCAATGTCACCACAAAAATTTAATAAATACCTTAAAAATAGAAAAGTTTTATACTACAAGAATAGTCATCACTACAATAAGTTCTTATAATGTTATTCAAAGTTAAAGATACAAGAAGAATTCTTTAGTTAATCAAGCAAAAATACATATGCAATTTAGCAACAGTAACTATAAAGAAATAGAAAATACCTGATCAGGTGGTGGCACAGTGGATAGACTGTCAGACTGAAATGCAGAGGACCCAGGTTCAAAACCCCAAGGTCTCTGGCTTCAGCATGGGATCCTAGACATGACCCCATAGTCGCTGGCTTGAGCCAAAGGTTGCTGGCTTGAGCAAGGGGTCATTCTGTTCTGCTGCAGCCCCTCAGTCAAGGTACATATGAGAAAGCAATCAATGAACAACTAAGGAGCTGCAAAGAATTGATGCTTTTCATCTCTCTCCCTTCCTGCTTGTCTGTCCCTATATATCCCTTTCTCTGTTTCTCTCTCTGTCTCTGTAACTAATAAATAAATTAAAAAAAAAAGAATCAGGAAATGAGAACTCTTTAAAAAATTAATAAACTGAAGGCTATTCAGTGTTTCAGAGCACAGAGAAAGGAAGGAATCTTCCAATTATTTTTGGTAAGTGTGCATGACATGGTCTCTAAAATGAAGTGAATATTTGTCATACATACACACACAAAACTAGGGAACAATTTCACTTAAGAGACTCTATACAAAAACTCTAAAAAATATGCTTTAAGGTATATATATATATACATAAAGTATATATAAATATATATGTACAATATCAAATATAATAAATATCAAATATATTATCAAATATTATATCAAATATATATACTAATAAAGAGAATTCAGTAGTATTAAAATATAAAATATAAAAATTTATTCAATTTTAGAAAATTAATATAATTAATCATAATAAGAAAATAATATGATTGCCTTACAGCTCTTAAAAAGCATCTGATAAAATTCAGAAGATTTCCTTATACAAACAAGCAAACAAACATGAAACATTCAATAGAATAGAAATGGATGAATACTCCCCTAATGAAATACTGTTTCTTTATGCTTAATGAGAAAATTCTTAGTAAAGTCAAGCATAAAACCTGGGAACAATAGATTTATATAAAAGAACACAATTTCAATCATGAATATTGGAAAGAAGGATGTTAACACTATTTCTATTTGTATTGGTTTTGATTCATACCCAGAAATACCAAGAAACTCTACCAAAAAACTTACTGTAAACAATGTCAGAATTCACTAACATAATGACATATAAATTAATATAAAAATCAACAGTTTCCATATATACTTAATGTTAAATGTTAGAGAACCAGAATATATATTAAGGGAAAAATACAGAAAGGATGTAAAAAATAGAAATAAACTTTATAAGTTCAAAATATATAAAAAAAAAACACTATAACACTGCTGAATGAGGCCAAAGAAGGCTGTGACCCTACATTTAAAGTTGTCACTTCTCCTCCTGGTAATCTATAAATGTAATGTGATTCAAGTGAAAAAGTCTAACAGGAATTAAAAAACAAAAACATGTTCTGGAACTAGACAAGCCAGTTCTAAAGTTTATATGAACAAAACCCAAAAGAGGCCATCCAGGAAAATTCTAAAATAGAAAAGATGAGCAGGAATTGTGCCATTAGATATTATAATGTATTAAATCTTTAATAATAAAAGCAATGTGACACTGACATATAGAATAAATGAAAGAGAGGGGAAATCCAGAAATAGGGCCAAACAAGTTAGAATTTAATACATTACAATGAAGGTACATTTCAGAACAAGAGAGAAAATGGTGCTGGCACAGCAAGAAAATTTAGGAAAAAGATAAGGTTGGATCCACCCCTCCCACCGTATGTCAGGATAATCCAAACAGATCAAAGAAATAAATGCAAGAAGGAAGAAGAGGGGGAACCACTATTATCTTAAGAGTCCTGGGCGGGGAGAGAGCACATGAAAAATTCATAGTCTCAGAGTGTGAAAGGTCTTTGTAATAATACCTGAAAAGTTCAAAGCATATAAGTGAAAAAACTGATAAATTCAACTACAGAAATATCTAAGATATTTCTTAGTCTTCATTGCAAGAACAAAACCAATACCTTAAACAAAGTAAAAAGACGAAAGCAAATGGCTTCTGTGAATAAGGTTCTCAATCTTTTTTTTTTTTTTTTACAGAGGCAGAGATAGACAGGGACAGACAGACAGGAACAGAGAGAGATGAGAAGCATCAATCATCAGTTTCTCGTTGCGCGTTGCGACTTCTTAGTTGTTCATTGATTGCTTTCTCACATGTGCCTTGACCGTGGGCCTTTAGCAGACCGAGTAACCCCTTGCTGGAGCCAGCGACCTTGGGTCCAAGCTGGCGAGCTCTTTGCTCAAGCCAGATGAGCCCGCGCGCGACCTCGGAGTCTCGAACCTGGGTACTTCCGCATCCCAGTCCGACGCTCTATCCACTGTGCCACCGCCTGGTCAGGCAAGGTTCTCAATCTTACTTGCGCTAAGAAATATACAGATTACACCTACTTCGAGATCTTTTTTACCTACTACACAAAAATATGACTTGAATAACATCATCTTTTGACAGGACTAGAAGGAAGAAGGGACCCATTCATTGCTGCTGGCAGTGTAAACTGGTAAAATCCCAAGGGCAGGCAATTTGCAATACTTAACAAAATTATAAATTCATGTATCCCTTGATCAGCATTTTCACTTCTAGGAAGTTATTCAACAGATTCAAAAATTGTAAATAATGCATGAAAGGGGTTTTTACAGTACAGCTTGTCATAGCCAAAGTTGTGGAAATGTATGCAAGCATAATGAGAAGGAGATGTACTTTTGAGAGAAAAAAGTAGTCCATTCACTTTATATGCTTCCATTTCGGTGAATCGGTGAGACAGTACAGACTTATATTTGCTTGAATATACTGTAAAATCTCTGGAAGGTCAGAAATTAGTGGAGAGGAAGCTGGTAGAGAACCAGGTAAAGAGAGTAAAAATGAGTGAAGTGATCTTGTTAAGAGGAAGACTTTCACCATTTCGTAGTTTTTTATTTTGGTACTCTGTGAATCCATTACCTGTTGTTCGATTACTCTTAATTAAGACATTAAAATGCATCTACCCTTTGCACCAAATCATTCTATATTTAGGAATTTATCCTAAGGAAATTATTTAAAATGTGCACAATGATATTATTATAAGAAGTACTCATTGCAGATTCGTTTAAAATAGTGAGTATAAAAGAAAAAAAGGTAAAAAAGTCATTTAAATTCTAAATGCCCAACCAATATAGGACTACTTAAATATACATCATTATACTTACATCATAGAATACCGTGAAATCATTAAAAGTTATATTACAAAATAATATCTAAAGTTTTGGTAATATGTTGATAATATATTTATGGTTTTGTTATTAAAGCAATTAGCCTGAATGCTGGTGGCACAGTAGAGAGAGTGTGAACCTGAGATGCTCAGGTTCCGGGTTTAAAACCCAAAGTTGCCAAATTGACCACAGGCTCGTTTGACTTGAGCATAGGCTCACCAGTTTGAGTGCAGGATTGCTGGCTTGAGTGTGGGATCATCGACATGATCCCAAAGTTGCTGGCTTGAGCAAGGGGTCACTCACTCAGCTGGAGCCCCCTGGTCAAGGCACGTTTGAGAAGACATCAGTGAACAACTAAGGAGCTGCAACTACAAGTTGATGCTTCTCAACTCTATCCCCTCCTGTCTGTCTGTCAATCTCTCTTTCTAAATAATAATAATAATAATAATAATAATAATAAAGCAATTAAATAAGGAGGCCTTTGAACTGGGGTTGCTCTAAAGCCTTGGCAGCCTACATAAGCAAACCAAAACCTAAGCCAGTCAGTAGACTCAAATCTGAGAAAACAAAACTAAAACAACCCATAGCAAACAGCTGACAAGTCTTTCCCAAACAAGGCAACCACTTATACTAAAGTCCATCAGATGATTTCCTTGCTTTGCATCTGTGTCTTTTATATAAAAACCCTTCCCCTAACTCCTCTACACAGAGTGCTCTTAACCATGTTGTTTGTTGCTGCCCAATTCAAACTGATGTTTGTTCAAATAAACTCTTATAATTTTATTTTTTGTATTTTTCTGAAGTGAGAAGCAAGGAGGCAGGCAGACAGACTCCTGCATGCACCCGACTGGGATCCACCCCGCCTGCCCACCAGGGGGCGGTGATCTGCCCATCTGGGGTATCGCTCCATTGCAGCTGGAGCCATCCTCAGCGCCTGGGGCAACTTTGCTCTAATGGAGCCTTGGCTGCGGGAAGAGAAGAGAGAGACAGAGAGAGAGAAAGGAGAGGGGGAAAGGTGGAGAAGCAGATGGGCACTTCTCCTGTGTGCCCTGGCCGGGAATCGAACCTGGGACTTCCACATGCCAGGCCGATGCTCTACTGCTGACCCAACCCAGCCAGGGCCTCTCATAAATTTTAATGAGCCTCAGTTTACCTTTTAATAGTTCCAAAACAAATGCAATATAATCCCATTTTGCAAAAAGTTTGTATGTATGTACTTACACATAACTAGATGATTCTCGAAGGTTACAGACCAAAATGATTTTTTCTGGATCATGGAATCAAGAAAGGTTTTAATTTTTTTTTTTTGTTAACATATATTCTAAAACATACATACTTCTTTTGTCATCAGACAAGCTTTAAAACCCAAGAGTCAAACATCAAAGTAAAATGAACCTTAATGCATGTCTGTTTCAATACAGTAATGTGGAATCTATTTTGTCTTGGTGCTAGTTTATGACTAGAATAGCATAAATCAGGCAATCAGTCTACAAAATAAAAATGTCTGTCTGAACTTGAGGATTATTACAGCTATTGCAGAAGAATATTCATCAGACACTGTTAGAAATGCTTCTTTTATGTCATTTTATTTAATTTTCACAATATCTCATTGAGGTTGATATTGTCATTGTTCCATTTTATAGAAGATAAAAGGGAGTCCTAGCTAGGTTAAGTAACTTTTCTAAGATCTCATTGTTTGTAAAGAGCCAGGACCTAACTCTATGAAAGGTTTGCAGGGTTAGCTATTCTGTATGCTGCCCATATTGATTGAACAAACTGACTATTTGTCAAATCCCTACATGATAATGTGAGGTGTCATCATCACTGAAATCAATTTCAGAAAGTGGTAGATGCCCCGTAAATTCAGTAATCTGAATGTTGAAAGAAATAGACCAGCAATCTCTGGACACTGAAGCATTAATTGGCCTATCTCCTGCACCTGCTAGCAGTAAGTTTTTCCTGATGGTTGTAACCACCAGAGCTGAAATTCTGTATCTGAAAAGTGGCAACACTAATAACATCAGTCTCCTGACCTGGGTAAGGTGAGCAGTGAACAACATTTCTTTACTGTGAACTTTCAAAAAAGACAGGCCAAAGAGTTGCACAAATTAAAATGAAGAACTCTATGGCATTAGCTAAGTGATATTATCTGATTAGATTAGATTTGAAGAAATAAAAATAAAAACACAACTGGCTGTTGCAATTTGTTTTTAATCTAGCTAATTGTCTTAAAATAAAACCAGGCCATTCCTTATTAGTTTTACCTCAGTCATTGCTAAGTGGCATATAACAAGTTGTACTGATTAACTTCCCACTTGCTCATTTCTTCAAAATTATCATGGCTACACAGGATAAAGATACATAAACTTAAGCAATGTTTGAAAAGAAAATATGGCGATTCTTACTGGTGTATAAATTTACTAAATAATCTACTTAAATGAAAGAAAAACCTACAATATTAAGATAAAGTTTCTCAAATCTGGTGAGATCAAATTTTTGAATAAGAGTAAAGATGTGACATCATTGTCTATGATTAATAGTCCATCAAAAATAGGCCTGAGTGAAGGCTATGGATCAATCACTTTTATCTTATGAATATAAAGTAAAAATGGAATTTAAATGGAAAGACTTCAAAATACCAGGAAGGCCCTGGCCAGGTAGCTCAATTGTTTAAAACAGCGGTTCTCAGCCTGTGGGTCGCGACCCCGGTGGGGGTCGAATAAAGCCATTGGAAATACATATTTTATTTAAAAATGTATTGTATAATAAATATATATTTTCCGATGGCTTTAGGCGACCCCTGTGTTTTGGTCGTTCAACCCCCGCCGGGGTCGCGACCCACAGGTGAGAACCACTGGTTTAGAGCATTGTCCCAACATGCAGAGGTTGTGAGTTCAATCCCCGTCAGGGCACATACAATAGTCAACCAATGGTCCCGGCCAGCTTAGCTCAGTTGGTTAGAGAATTGCCCACAATACCCAGGTTGAGGGTTCAATCTCTGGTCAGGGCATATACAATACATACAATAATCAACCAATGAATGTATAAAAAAGTGAAACAACCAATCTATATCTCTCTCTCCATCTCTCTCTTTAAAACCAATAAAAAAATGTTTTTAAAGAATCAATCATGATGGCATGAATAAATGGAACAAGTGGCTCATTCTCTCTCTCTCTCTCTCTCTCTCCCTCTCTCTAAAAAAATCAATCAATAAAATAAATTTTAAAACACCATGAAAATGCTAGCTCGCAAATATCATCTTTGGAAGTAAAGATGTCATTGAGATAAATATCTGAGGAAAGATAAAGGTAAATTCTGTGTATGTTTGGGATGGAGGACATTACTGAGACAAAAATAAATGGTGGAGCCCTGGCCAGCTGACTCAGTGGTAGAGCGTCGGCCCGGCGTGTGGAAGTCCCGCGTTCTGTTCTCGGCCAGGGCACACAGGAGAAGTGCCCATCTGCTTTTCCACCCTTCCCTCTCTCCTTCCTCTCTAACTCTCTCTTCCCCTCCCTTAGCCAAGGCTCCACTGGAGCAAAGTTGGCCCGGGTGCTGAGGATGGCTCCATGGCCTCTGCCTCAAGTGGTAGAATGGTTCTGGTTACAGCAGAGCAACAGCCCAGATGGGCAGAGCATCATCACCCCCTGGTGGGATTGCCAGGTGGATCCCGGTCATGCACATGTGGGAGTCTGTCTCTCTGCCTTCTGGCTTCTCACTTCAGAAAAACACAATAAATAAATAAATAAACAAACAAATAAATAGTGGTATAGGAAAGGCATAAAAATTTAAGTTGGCAGCCAATACCAAACCACTGGTTGTGCCTCTCAAGAGTGATGGGCTGAAGAGATAATGAAGCTGGACCCGGCTCAGTGAGAACTGCTATCATTGATTGCCTGTGTCTGCCAAGGACAGGGATAAACACAAGGGACATTCAGGCGACATATTTGCCATCCCTAGACTAATCAATTAGGTAGATAAGAAAATCACAACTAGAATTAGCATCAGAACAGTAAAGGCAGCACAAAACATGTTTTTTTTTTTAAATTTTTTTTATTTATTCATTTTTAGAGAGGAGAGAGAGACAGAAAGGGAGAGAGAGACAGAGAGAGAGAAGGGGGGAGGAGCTGGAAGCATCAACTCCCATATGTGCCTTGACCAGGAAAGCCCAGGGTTTCAAACCGGTGACCTCAGCATTCCAGGTCGATGCTTTATCCACTGCGCCACCACAGGTCAGGCCCAAAACATGTTTTTCAGATAAAGAACATGTGTGTGTGTGTTGACACATATGAAAAAGACATTTTGTTTGGATTAATACACAGATATGGCCAAATGGGAATAAAGGCAATGGAATGAATGTTGGTGTCCCTGGCTTATCGTGATATGTCCAAGCTTTATGGCTCTAGGTGACCTCTTTTGATTGAAGTTTCCTCATTTATAAATTACAAATAATAGCCTGACCTGTGGTGGCACAGTGGATAAAGCGTCAACCTGGAAATGCTGAGGTCACCGGTTCAAAACTCTGGGCTTGCCTGGTCAAGGCACATATGGGAGTTGATGCTTCCAGCTCCTCCCCCCTGTCTCTCTCTCTCTCTCTCTCTCTCTCTCTCTCTCTCTTTCCTTCTCTCTCTCTCTGACTCCCTCTCTCTCCTCTCTAAAATGAATAAATAATAAAAAAATTAAAAATATATATTTAAAAAAATTACAAATAATAATACTTTGTATTTCATAGGATTTTCACGGGATCAAATGAGATTATGTGCAATAAATGTTTATTATATTATGCAAGATGGTGCTGGATATTCAGAACCCCTGCCTAAAAGCAAGAAGAATGCTTAAGGTGAATTCCATAGAACTAACAGGATGAGATCCAGAGGACTAACTAATTATTCAGCCTTGGAACTATGAAGTTTAATATAGAACAACCCGTGTCAGGAAAAAGCAAAATGATTCATTTCCCTCAGTAATAAATTCCTTCACGCACAATCTGTGCTTTCTCACAATCCAATATCAGCTGTACACTACACTAGAACCTTCAGGCTTGTGACATCGTCATTATATTTGAAGCAAGGTAAATTTTCTTGTTTACTATTTTATCATTTGATAGTAGCTGTAAGGTCAGTGGCTGCCACCACGGCCAGGCAGATGCAGGGTCCCACTGGATTTGGGCAGATGGTAAAGGAACAGTGGAGCCTAGGGATGGTGGGCCATTCCATTTATTAAAGTCTCCTAACAGTGGACAAGCAAACAGGCAGGGAAAACTGCTTCCCTTTCTCTCAGGGCTCCCAAGCCCCAACTTGGTCTCCAGTTCCACAATCTAGACTCACCCTCTGGACTCCCAGGCCCCCACTAACTTCAGCACTCCCCACCCAAACAGGCCTGGAGGAAATCTCAGGACTCCCAAACCCCTGAGCACTCCCTCTCTCTCTCTCTCTGAACTCTCCAGCTAAAAAACAGGCTGGAGGGGAAAAAAAACCCTTCTCCAGCAAACAACAACCCCTCCTAAGCAGGAAGGCAATCCCCAATTTGCAATTTGCTGCCTGAGGGCAAGCACCTCAGCCTTCCTTAAACTATACACACATGGCACTGCCCCAATACAAGTGAGCAAATCTAAAACCGTTTGTTACAAACTCGTTTGCCCAACAGTAGTTATAATATTTGTACCAAAAAGTTCACTATCCATCCTGCAACAATTTAAGAGAGAAAAGAAGTCCAGAGACAATGTTATTAATCTTTTCTCTTTTCCAGAATATGCTTCTTTCTTTCTTTCTTTCTTTCTTTCTTTCTTTCTTTCTTTCTTTCTTTCTTTCTTTTTTTCTTTTTTTTTTCTAGCGAGAAAGAGAATATTGACAGACAGACAGGGAAAGACAGGCAGGAAGGGAGAGAGATGAGAAGCGGCACTTTATTGTTCATTGATTGCTTTCTCATTTGTGCCTTGACAAGGGTGGGGAGCCTTCAGCCAAACTAGTGACTCCTTGCTCTAGTCAGCAACCTTGGGCTCAAGCTGGTGAGCCCATTCTCAAGTGGTGACCTCAGGGTTTTGAACCTGGGTCCTCAGTGTCCCCAGTAGATGCTCTATCCACTGCACCACCACCTAGTCAGATACCAGAATATGTCTTGAAAAATAGTTTATACATGTCACTCCTTCCTCCTCCTCCTCCTCCTCCTCTTCTTCTTCTTCTTCTTCTTCTTCTTTTTAGAAAATTAAATTTAACAGGGTGACATTGATCAACAAGTGTATATAGATTTCAGGTAAACATCAACTACATCATTTGAATAGTCTATTATGTTGTATATAGATTACTCAAAGTCAAGTCATTTTTCATCACCTTATATTTAATCCTCTTTATACCCTCTTTTTCTTTCTTTTTTTTGTGTGTGATAGAAACAGAGTCAGAGAGAGGGACAGATAGGGAAATACAGGCAAGAAGGGAGAGAGATGAGAACCATCAATTTTCGTTGTGGCTCCCTAGTTGTTCACTGATTGCTTTCTCATATGTGCTTTGACCAGGGGGCTCCAGCAGAGTGAGTGACTCCTTGCTGAAGCCAGCAACCTTGGGCTTAAGCCAGGAACCTTGGGCTTCAAGCCAGTGATCTTTGGGCTCAAGCCAATGACCATGGGGTCATGCCTATGATCTCACGCCCAAGCCAGAGCCCCTGTGCTCAAGCCAGATGAGCCCACACTCAAGCCAGTGATCTTGGGTTTTGATTCTGGATCCTCTGGATCCCAGTCTGACACTGTATCCACTGCACCACCGACTGGTCAGACTACAACCTCTTCTTGATCAATACAAAATGAATTCGCAAATTGTTGCTTTTTCTTTTCTTTTCTTTTTTTTACAATTCTACAGGAATTTTGTCTATGTTCTACCATCTCACCCAAGAATTGTCCTTTCCCAGGAGGAAAGATGAAGTAAAGCCAAGATTAAAGGGCTTCCGGTTTAAGTAAGAATTTAATGTTCCATGGAAACAGACGGAATTCAAGAAGAGTATGTGCCCTGGATTCTATAGCTGCACATGCTACATCAAACTTCACAGACTCTAGACCAGGTGATCTTGCTGAGCATTGCTCAGAAATCTGTTCCTTGATGTTTTTGTTGAATTGCTGATTCAGACCCATTGCCAGTCCAGTTCCATGGTATCTGCTAGAACGTAAGGCATAACTGAGAGCACACACTGCTAGCTGAGCTGAGTCCTATCACCCAGTCCATCCCCTGGGACTCACTATCAGTTCTAAATATTGGCAACAATAAACCCCGACTATGGCTTGCCTCCATCTCATTGGCCACAGACAGACCTGGCCTAAATGTGGTGCAAAGCCCCATCATTAAAGACATGTGGACAAAGAGAAATGGACACAGAATAAGCTGTTCTAAGGCAGAAAAACTTGCAGGTGTTTTGAAATGAAATCTTTATAATCCAGTACATTTATTTTCAAGTATATTTTTGTTAATAGAGCTAAAATAAGTATAAAATATCAATAAAGAACTTTGATTTGCCTGACCTGTGGTGGCGCAGTGGATAAAACGTCGACCTGGAAATGCTGAGGTCGCCGGTTCAAAACCCTGGGCTTGCCTGGTCAAGGCACATATGGGAGTTGATGCTTCCAGCTCCTCCCCCCCCCCTTCTCTCTCTCTGTCTCTCCCTCTCCTCTCTAAAAAAAAATGAATAAATAAAATTTTAAAAAAAAAAAAAGAACTTTGATTTTAGGAAGAAACAATTATTTTCAAGCATATTTTTGTTAATAGAGCTAAAATAAGTATAAAATATCAATAAAGAACTTTGATTTTAGGAAGAAACAATTCCATACCAGAATTCTCATTCTTTGCATAATCTTGAACACCAAAAATGCATAGACTCCATTAGTTTGAAAAAAGAGCATTTTTTTTGTAGCTAGCTCAAAAGATTTGTGTTCAATGCATCAGTTATGTTATGTTCTGTTGCTTTTTATATAATAAAAAATGCTTCTTAACAATTGTGCATATAGTCATAAAGAGCTTCAAACAGGACTAGATTGAAATTACAAAGCACTTCACAAAAAGTATTGTTTCAACCATGAGTTTTGCTAAATCAGAATAGTTTTTTGGTGGAAATCAGAATTTAATTATTTAGTACACCACCCAAACTGTTGCAATCCAACTTTTATATATATGCAAGACGTCTCGAAGAGGTTGCCTAGATAGGTAGCTCAGTTGGTTAGAACATCATCCAATACTCCAAGATTGTAAGTTTGATCCTTAATGCACAAACAAGAATCAACCAATAAAGTATAAATAAGTGAAACAACAAATCTCCCCCCCACCTCACCATCACCATTCCTCTTTCTCTCTACAATCAATTTTTAAAAAATAATTTAAAAAAACATCTCCAAGAGGCAAAATTATGTTAAGTATACAAACTCCACAGTTATGTATTCATGTTTTGAATTCCCCTTTCTGCCCCTTTAGCAGATATGCAGTGTAGGCATGGTGACCTAAGCCTCCATGTCCTCACTTATAAAGTGGTACACTATAGTTTACCTCTTCTAGGATGGCTGTGAGGGTTCATTGAGACAATACATGTGTCATCCTGAGAACCGAATGCCTGGCACAAGGTGAGCATTAGTAAATGTAGCCCTCACTATTTTTATTTTTCTAACAACAGCTTTTTGTCCTTCATCTAAAATAAAAATAATAAAACTTCCTGCAAGCCATTATTACAAAACATTTGTAACAATATTCTGAATGATAATCACAGTTTTGTCTGCAAAAGAAGCACCCTTTCAAGAAACCGAATGAGAAGGTTTTGCTGCTGTTGTTCCTGCAATGAGCAGGGATGAGACCTTGTCTCAGCATCCCTGACTTCTCAGTGTAGTCTGTATGCTTTTCCCGGACCCAGAGGGTAACAGCAGTCAGTGCCATCATTGACAACGATTATATTCTAAATACAGGTCAAAATGTTATCAATATTAAGTGACACTTTACACACAAAATCATAAAGTAGGTGTATCAAAGAGATCGGGATGCCAGAGAGTTCCTTTTTACCTCTTTTTTGAGTACTTTCCTGAAAATCCGCTTTAAATTAAGAACCCACAAACCAATTTGCCTTAAATTCTAAAAAATAAGCAGATTAAAACCTTCCCCCAACCCCATCTCTATTTAAATGTGAAAAAGAGCTATTCACAGCAAGATCAGAAGTCAAGTTTGTCTAGGAGCACTGATGCTGCTGGAGAAAGAACCCTAATAAGAAATGCCAAATTTTGCTGTGACAGCTGTGTCTATATGCAGACCTACTTATTCTGAAATCATGCAAACTCATCTTAATAGGAGTCTAAGCATCATCAGCAGATAGGGTGAAATTCACACATTTTACTTGGTTCACTCTTTACTAAAGAAGCACACCCAATCATTTGGTTTAATTAGATTGAAATTATATGATAGAGTTTCACACTTACATTTTCATATATGTTAACTAGGTTTCACTGTTTACTAAATATGATTTATATCTTCTATATCAGCTGCCTTTAGTTCAAAAATAGGGCTCTTTGAGATAACTGGTATGTGGGGAAAGCATGCTTAAAGTGAGGGAGGCAGACAGCAGAGTCAGACCAAGTCTACTTTAACTATTTTTGCCTTTGGGCCTGCCCTGAGGTTAGATGTGAAAAGGAATCAGACAATAGGCAGAGGTGACAAAATCAACCAAGCTGCCCTTCCATCTACAGAGAATAAGACTCCACAGGGTGATCTATAGAGTTCTAACGGTTTCCACCCAGTAGCATTGAAAATTCCTTCAATTTTTGATCCTGTCCATTAAGTTTTTGAAGGTTGCACTCAAATGCCATGGGGCAGAGGGGAGATTAAAACACATTAAGACCTTGTCAATTATTATGATCTTCATTTGAATTACTTCAAAATAATAGGCACGTGGCCAGTTCACAGAGTTCTGAGGGATGAGAGAAAATAATAAAAGGAGAACAGTAACTTGTAAAAGGCCGTCTCTCTGCTAGACCAAGTGCATAAAAACTTCAGGTTATGTCATAGTCAGGACTGTTAATATGAAGTAGGGACTATTATCATCTTCATTTCACAGAAAGGGGAGCAGATGCTCAGAGTTCAGTAATCTACTCAGTACTACACATCTACTAAGGGTCAGAACAAGGATTTGGAGGTGGGGATGTTTGACTCAAGACAATGAGTTTTTTACTACTGTTATAGCATTTTGATAAGAATATTTTGATTTGAGAATAGGGTCCAAAAATTTTTAGCATACAATAATATGTCCAAAGAGTACAGATGTGAAGGAAAATTCAGACCAATATCATGTGCCAAGTGTATGAGAGATTAGCGCACTGAAAGACAAGGAAGTCAGTTCACTATAATTTGTAATGAAATGAATCCTCCTAATTGAGACAAACAATTCAAGAGCAACCAATACATTGTCTCACAATTTGTATGACTAGGAAAATCAAAAGTAAGTCTTTCAACTTTCCACTGGTCCTGCATGTCTACAGGCTATTAATGTTCCCAACAGTTATATTCTATTATATCTGAAGAGCTATGTATGGATAAAACTGAGAATTAATGATCATATATTAACAATATTGTTTTATAACCTTATACAAATCACAACTTTCATCTTCATTTAATTTTTGTCTGTAAATATTATTATACATTCTCCATTCAAAAAACTTCTTTTTAAGACAGCAAAATTGTAAATATAGGAGATGCTTTTTAACTAGCCATGAAATAGATGCTGAATGAAACAACTACATAATCTGTAGAGTCCAGAGAATTTACTTTTTAACAATTTTTTTATAATAGTAACCTCTCAAATTTACAACAGAGTTCCAAGCAATCATTTGCAAATTCATAACTCCTGCTTGACTATAATATGATACCTGTAATTGCAAATCATTGGTAGTTCATGAAGCTACCTCTGGGTGTTTTAGAGAAATATTAAAAATTTATTCCTACATAAAAAAAATAAATTCCAACACTGTAACATAAAAATGTAGCATACCAGTGTCTTTTATTTGACAATATTAAGCTCTCTAAGTGTACTAACACCATGTAACAAAATGTTATATTACTTGGTGGAAGGTCAGTGTTTTTGGAAGATGTGTGTAAGGTATTTTTTCTATAATCAGATTATAAAAAAGTACTTTAACAGCTGTTTATCTAAAAGAAGAATACCATATCTATTTTATCCTCTTAGTGTTTCCTAAATTAATTATTTTACTCTAGTAAATGTATGTTTCACAAACAATTGTGATGCACAGATGTGCATGAAGACACAAGTTCCTCCACAGCATAATTACACTGAAAACATAAGGAGTGGGGATTAGGGATGTTTATACCTAATACTAAATATGTATTCTTTTGAATGTATGCATAATGTGGGGGTATTATGGATGTATAACCTGTCAAATGCATCATTCCTCAGTAATTATAATTATTTCTTAGGGGTTGCTCCTAATTTTATAGTCCATGCATACTATAATTTGTAATTATAGGTTAAAGGTTAATATGCAATTTTAATGATGTAAGCTTATTTTTTAATGCCACCCCAAATTATATCAACACAGAAACATTTCTCCCTCTGTAAACTGTGAACATATGGTAGACAAAGACATTTGAAGGTTGCTTTATCACAATAACTGCCTTTGTTGCCCATTTTATTTTATGTGAATCCATACTATATTACATCTCAATGATGCTATAAAGAGAAATAATTTTAAACTGGTATTTTAAAGCAATGTAGCAATATTAGTTTATTAAGATTTTTTTAAGACATTACATTTGCTAGTTATAGACAATATAGCTATGAAATACATAACATATAGATCAGCAATTAACTTCAATCTTAAGATTTCTACAATAAATTTAACTTTTTGATTCTACTCATTATTGTACAAGATATTATATTTCTACTCATAATTATTTGGGTGGATATGTTCATCTCTACTTCATTCAGTCATACATTTGACAAACATCATTGGTCATTGGTGCTTATTATTGTCAGGTTTTCTACTAATTTCAGAAAATACAAAAGAGGATATGGTTTAGTTATCAAGAGACTTGTGATCTTTATAGCACAGTAACTAGTTCAATACATTAATTATGAACAAAAGCGACCCAAAGTCATCTGGAATACTCAGTATATTTTTAGAGAGTGTTAAGGAGAAAAATTAAAAGATATTATACTAAATTCAAGTTTGCTTAAAATGCTGACTCGTCCTAACTCTTGATGTCACAATTACTACAAGGTTTTGTTCTTCTTTCTTTTACTATATCAATGAAATTTTATAGATTTATGTGGAAAAAATATTTAGGATTGGGTATAAATTGATAGTATATGTAGTTTAACACTGCTCTACTACTGATGTTCATCTTCATCATATTCCAAACATTATCTTCAGGCTGACAAACTTGGAGACTTCCTGTGACAGAGAGCTCACTCCCTTTCACAGCATGGATGCTGTTTACACCTTAGGGCAGTGGTTCTCAAACTTTTTGATGTTGGGGAGCATTTAAAATCCTACAAATAACTGTAGGCGCACTATATACAAATTTCTGAGAAATATGTTATAATAATTAAGTTGAATATTAAAGAAAAAAGTAAAGTACAATTGTGCTTTTATGATAAACAAAATAAATATGACAAAATTAAGTTTATTCTGACATTAAAAAACATTTTTATGTTATATTTCTTGAGTTATACTTTTTAGAATTTGTAAAAAAGAGGGCTTAAAAATAAATAATGACAAAAAAGTTATCTTTTTATATATATAGATACATTCTTAGTAAGATTTAGTAAATTTGGCAGGTCCCAGCACAAATGTGTTAAGTTTTTTCATTCTTGTGTTTATGAGAAACATGAGCCTGATGTGTCCTAGTGATTTCTTCAATGTTTGGGCATATATTTGAAAGGTAAACTCTCATTTCCTCATTAATACATTGAAGAATTCCTATCTTTTAACTCGTAATTGTGTTGAGTGCAGAAAACCCCCACCATACATATCATCTTAACTTTACACCAAACAAAGGATAGAAGAAACTTGCCTCCAGTCTTTCCGGGGAACATGGGGGGTAGTGTAAACAATCCAGCACCACAGCATAACAGCCTTTTGCAACCTAATCAGGCAAGTGAGGTGGGGGGTTGGGCAGACTGTCAGTTTACAGCCAATTCCTCACACTTCTGTCCCCTAAAAATCTAAACTCCAAAAACCTTGTTGGTTTTTTGGTCCCTAACAGGCACATATTTCTCTGGAATACCATAGGGCGTGCCTGGAAATCTTCTAGGGTGCACCAGTGCGCCCTGGTGTATACTTTGAGAACCACTGCTTTAGGGCCTTGTGCATGTGCGTCTTATGCCTGTAATGTTCTTCCCTCTAGTTTGTCACCTAGCCAAATGACACTGTCATTCTGGATAAGCATCAACCTCACTGATTTAGAGAAATTTCTCCTTATACTCAATATAAATCTGGTATCCCTATTATTACTTTCATGGTAAGCCTTTCTTTCCATCTTAGCATTTTTCAAATTTTATTATTGTTTTGTTTAATGATTACTTTGATGTCCATCATATTTAACAATAACAACACCCCTAAGAAGCACTAGGTATTTTTATTACCCACACTTCACATACGAGGGCACTAGCTGCTCACCTAGCATGGTGCCTCACTCTTATATCCATATAATAAAAAATTATTGAATAAATTGACTGAAACAACCATGTCTTAAAATTGAAATGTTTTTTTTAGATTTTTTTTATTTATTCATTTTTATAGAGAGAGGGGAGAGAGAGAGAGAGAGAGAGAGAGAGCATGCAGAGGGGGGGGAGGAGCAGGAAGCATCAACTCCCATATGTGCCTTGACCAGGCAAGCCCAGGGTTTTGAACCAGCAACCTCAGCATTCCAGGTCAATGTTTTATTCACTGCACCACAACAAGTCAGACCTAAAATTGAAATTTGACTGTCTGGACATGATGGGGGAAGTGAGAGAGAACTGAGTTTGAAACCTGCCTGACAGTATGACCTTGATAAATAAAGATATAAACCATTTAAGCTTCATTTTTTTCATCAGTGCAATGAGTATAATACTTCATAGAATTGTTAGGATTTAGTGAGCTATTATAATCAAAATAAACTAACCTTAATGAGTAGTCATAATTTATATTCTAGCCCAGGGATGTTTAAAGAACACATCTCATTTCTCTTCCAAATGATAGCCTTTCAAATAAAATATCTTGGCCTTAATTCTTCCAGTTCATTGGCCTGGGTTTCTTAAATTGTCCTTGTATCTATTGACATATTAGTTCATTCAACAAATATATATTTATTGGGTTCCTACTATTCGAAAGATCTAATTAATCATAAATCCTGCTCCTCCTGAAGCACACAACTAAGTAGAAAGTCAAATTACACAATCAATCACTCATACTCAGGGTCACTCAGAGGACTTGTTAAAATCCTAGACTGCTAAGCATTATTCCTAGATCTTCTGATTCAGTGCATCAGGTGTGGGCCCTGGGAATTCTCATTTTTGTTAAGTTCTCACCTGATGCTGATGCTGCCTATGTGGGGATTATATTTGGTGAACCAATGAATGAGTTTAGTGATATTTTCCCAAAGAGAGGAAGAAAAAAAAATTTAATACAATACCAGGAATTTAATGAAGAAAATGGCATTAGTTTTGGCCTTAAAAGATGGAAAAGGACAGTCTTCGTGGGAGAGAGCCACAGTGGTTTCCTCTTCGGCAGATTGTGCTACACCCTTATCCTAGCCAGCCTCTCAGATCCAGCCTGCAAACACCTCTCAGAGCCCTGGGACCATTCCTGTGCTGCACTGTCACCTGTCCCCTGCCACCCGCCCAGACTATCACATCCACCAGGCAGGTGCCCAGAACTACCAACAGCACTCAGAGACCGCCATCAACCCACATCAACCCGGTGCTCTATGCTTCCTACCTCGACCTGTCCATGTCTTACTACTTTGACCATGATGATGCAGTTTTGAAGAACTTTGCCAAATATTTTCTTCACTGTTCTTATGAGAGAGGGAATAGGCTGAGAAACGGATGAAATGGCACAACTCACGGGGTGGCTGAATCTTCCTTCAGGATATAAAGAAACCAGACCTAAGACTGGGAGAACGAGCTGAATGCAATGGAGTGTGCATTACACTTGGAAAAAAAGTGTGAATCAGTCACTACGAGAACTGCATAGACTGGCCACTGACAAAAGTGACCCTCACTTGTGTGACTTCATTGAGACTCACTTGCTGAATAAGCAGATAAAATCCATCAAAGAACTGTGGGACCACATAATCAATTTGTACAGGTGGGGGCCCCTGAAACTGGTATTACAGAGTATCTCTTTGATAAGCACACCCTGGGAGACAATGAAGAAAGCTAAGCCTTAGACTGGCTTCCCATAGCAACGGGAGCGACTTCTCTGGTCACCAAAACAATGCATGCATGTTGGAGCATTTGGTACACCAAACCCCCCAAGAAAAGATGGGAAAGGATTTGAAAAAGATTTTATGTTTTGTACCTTTGAGGAAGCAACCATAATTAAATAAATATAACAGCAAATATTTTGATAATCTTATGATTGAAAAAAATTGAAAAAAAAACTGTAAAATTCTGTTTGATAGAAATAAGTGAATCAGACAACTATTATATCAAAAGGATATATGCTATAGATTTAAAGGTAGAAACTAATATATATACCAGTGTAAAAAGACTCAATTAAGAAAATTTTGATTCTATTACTAATATGTGAGTGGATTTAAAGAGCTAAATGAAAGACAATCTTTTTTATAGTACCATATTGATTCTGACCTAAGAAACACATGATGAGTCTAGCCAACCATCTTAACTATTACACTGTTGGTGTTTTCTTTTATTCCAAAATGATCTACTTTATAAATGCATATTTTCTCTGCAAAATTATTAGTAAATTGATAAACAAAATGCCCCCGGGAATTGATAAAGAGCTAGGGGGTTACAGTTGGAATTTGGTGAGAATTTATAGCCCCTTTACATTGTCTTTCACTGAAAAAAATTACAATGTATACATAAAAACATTAAATGTGTTACATTGTATGATACTTTGAGAAATGGCTGAAGCTTAATTTACTTAATATACTATTGTCAAGTAGGGCAAATGCAGTTTCTGAGTCAGTTGCAACCTCAAAGGCAAGATTTAAAGGGAAATCTGAAACTTTGGAGCTGAGAGGAATTGACCATGAATAATTAATAAAAGTATGTGACAAATTCATATACCAATTCTGCAATTATACTTATGATTGATTAAGTGGTTTTCTATAAACTGGAATGCACAGTGGTATGCTAGAGCTGAATCAAACGGATTAACGACTCTGCATTCAGGTGCAAGTGTCATGGTGATAGTCTGAAACTGGTCACAATAGGAGAGTTCATACAACAGAAATTTGCAAAGATTACCAACAAGGGTCTTTTTTTCTATTTTTCTTTCTGATTGGGAAACATTTACCATTTTCAATTTTGAGTTTTCATGTCTTGAGACTAATACAATAAAACGTGATTATATGCACATCTTTAGGAGAGAAGTTAAATATTTGAATTTCCTTTGCTAATTTTATTTTTGTTGTGTTTTTTTAATTTTCATTAATTTTAATGGGGTGATATCAGTAAATCAGGGTACATATGTTCAAAGAAAACATGTCCAGGTTATCTTGTCAATCAATTATGTTGCATACCCATCCCCCAAAGTCAGATTGTCCTCCATCACCTTCTAGCTAGTCTTCTTGGTGCCCCTCCTCCTCCCCCTTCCCCTCTCCCTCCCTCTTCTCCCCCTTTGCTGATTTTCTATACTAAGTAGAAGAATTAGTGTACATTAAAAAAATGTTTACAATATCCTTGAATGAGTGCAGTACTAAGTATTTCATATTTGTGATTATATATGTTCCTCCTCCCAAGCACTCTTTGAGGAAGGTATTATTATTCATATTTTACAGGGAATAAAACACAAGTTAAAGGTTAAATAACTTGCCCAAGGTTTATTCTTGACTATATTACTGTCTCCATAAATCAAAAACATACTTGAAAAATTCTTCTTTCTCCCTCAATCTTGGCAACAAGGATAATTGAACTAAAGTTGATAACCCATTCTTCATATTGAACAATAAAAAGTAATTTAATTTAAAAAGAGGGTTTTGGTTGCATTCCTTTAAGTAAGGATAAGAGAAAGTATTCTCAATAGTAACATATTTTTTGAAATTTAATTCTCTCACATTTTTTAGAACATGAGCTTAGCCTTACATAGTTCACCTAATTAAGGCTCAAGAAAGTTTTGATCATTTTTTGAGGTTTTTTAAAATCTAGCAATTTTGTGACATGATTGGATGTCTTAGAAAGAAAAAGATTTGGTATGACGAATTAAAGAAATACATTTGTCATGCATGATAAAAGTTTATTAAATGCAGTTTCACTTTCATTATAGGCAAAGCACTATAGGATATAAAAACTTAAGCATTTCATCTTTGCTTTACTTAGGACAAAGTTCAGCTCAATAAGTTTTGAGCATAATTGGGATATGCCTCCATATTGATGGAAGATGTATATATAGTTTTAAAAATCTATTACTGGAATCTTAATATACCTTAGAAGCCCATGGCGTGATCACAATATGGTATAATTGTTCTTCAAAACTCCATCTGTACAAAGTTGAGCATTTATATATGTGCATACACATACACACACATTGCCCATATGTAAGGTTCTTAACAGTATGCACAGTCCAAGAGATATGTGTTAAATCAAACAGTTCTTTTTAAAGCTTTGGCATATTAAATTTCTACAGAGGATTTAGAGTTTAAAACACTAAATACGAGAGATTTTAAAAATTAAATGTTTAATCTGCAGGGAAAATAGGTAAATAATTTTCAGAATTAACTAGATGCTTAATAACCAGAAATTTTTAGAAGCTATGTGGCTTATTATTAGTTATCATTATCTATAAGAAGATAACTCTAAATTTAAAAGAAATTTAATATAGGTGTTTGTGTGTGTGTGTGTTAATGTTTTTGAATGTGTGTGGGTGTGTATTGGGTTCTCTAAAATAAACTATAAAGTTTTGGGGTTGGAGAGTATATTTAGCATTCAGGCAAAATTGATTATTAATTGTTATTTAAATGAATGAAACACTATGTGTTGGCCCAGGACTAGGCTTGGAGAAACACCAAGAGGGTTTCTGCCCACAAAGAACTTAGAGAGTCTGGTAGACTAAAGAGGTGCTTCAATATCCATGTTTTCATTTAAACTTTTGAATTAAAATTTAATTAATAAATTAAGAAAACATACTTGATAAATAGACCTATGCTTAAAGATTTGCAAATAAACACAAGAATTCAATCATTCCCCTTGGAGGTGTTTGGAAAGTAGTGTGTGTTATTCCACAAACAGGATGACTTAACAAGTAAAATTGGAAAGACAATAAAGCATTTTATAATAAATCAACTGAGAGATGACACACAGGACAGATTATATACATTGTTATACATATATAATAAGATATGTATACACACAGAGATCTCAAAGAGAGGATGGGGCCAATTTTTAAAATGACATATTACAAAGAAATAGAAACTATTATTCTTTCATATTGATAGCTCAACCTCAAGCTTTCCATGAGACATAATGTGTCCTGTGTGTCATCTCTCAGTTGCTTGATTATAAAAGGCTTTATTGTCTTTCCAATTATTCTTATTAAATTTTATCTTCAGATCAGATTCTTTATTTCATAACATATCTTTTTAAGTGTTACATGGTTTATGATGTTTTTATTAAAAAAGTATTTAAATCAAAATACATCTTCTTTCACTTTTAAGCTAGGTAGCAGTAGGAAGAAACAGCAGCATTTGGCTTCAGTGGAAGGTTAGGTGAGGTTTGGAGAGTTAGGCAGTTTGGAACAGGTGATGCAATTTTGTTACATTGGAAGTGACTCATTCTGTCACCGCTGAGTGTGATATTTGAAATTGTTGTCTGGAAGCAAATGTATGAAGCCAGTACTGTTTTCAAAAACATGAATAATAGTTCATCAAGATTTGTTCATCCTAGAAAATAAATAAATGTAAGACACTGATTTAAAAATAATTGAAATGCTAGTTTTCCCCATTACTGATAAAGATACACTAAAATAGAGTTTGAAATGAGAAAAATTATTTATGAAATTAGTACAAAAATTTATAGGAGGAAACACAATATGCAATATAAAATAATTTCTGTCCCATATATTTAATTCAGTATTAATGATCAACCTGGAGTGAATATATGCTGTGGGCAGGCACTGTGATAAGTAGTGGGGTCATACAGAACATAAGTAGTACCTGCCCTGAAGTTGCTTAAGAGTGAGAAACAAACATGGTATAGTGCCCCCTAAAAATCACTTTCTCCCTTATTTTAGTAAGAAAATTTCCTCATCATTTTTTTTTTTACTGGCCAGACAGCTACCTTTGTAGAGGTTGCATATTTTAGCTTTTCTTTTTTTTACAGAGACAGAGAGAGAGAGAGAGAGAGAGAGTCAGAGAGAAGGATAGATAGGGACAGACAGACAGGAATGAAGAGAGATGAGAAGCATCAATGATCAGTTTTTCGTTGCGACACCTTAGTTGTTCATTGATTGCTTTCTCATATGTGCCTTGACCGTGGGCCTTCAGCAGACCAAGTAACCCCTTGCTTAAGTCAGTGACCTTGGGTCCAAGCTGGTGAGCTTTGCTCAAACCAGATGAGCCCGCTCTCAAGCTGGAGACCTCAGGGTCTCGAACTGGAGTCCTCGACATCCCAGTCCGACACTCTATTCACTGTGACACCACCTGGTCAGAATGTTTTAGCTTTTCTTGATCTAAGTACTGCACAAGAGGATAAGAGCAAATAAAGAGTGAAACTTCACTTTGAGAATAAACCCTGTCCTTCCACTTCTTCCCTTCTCTCAAATGGGAAGAGCTGCTGCACATGTTAATGACTCAGCTTCAACTGTTCACAGTGGCCATGCCTAGGAGATACCAGAGCAACACGTTAATGACCCAGCTTCAACCGTTCACAGTGATCATGCCTGGGTGATACCAGAGCAAGAAGAGGGAATAAACCTGGGTGCCTGATCAACCACGGGAAGTATAGCCGCTCCTCCAGCCTTTTCCACTCAGCTCAAGGATATCACATGAAAAACAAATAAACATGTATCTTATTTTAACCGCTATGCTGAGGACTGTCTGCTACTCCAACATAGTGAATCCTAATACAATAAAGAAGCAAATAACAATTTAACACTAGATATTTGCCACAGTCTTGTTCCTCAAATAGTCTTGCCAATTTTTGTAAAAGGCAACTTCATTATTCTGGTGTTCAGGACAAAAACTTGGAATTCTTTAGTCCTCTCTTTACCTCAATACTATTTTCAATCCAATCCATTATTAAATACTCCTGGCTGAACTTTCAAAATAGGTTCCAAACACAGCAATTCCATCCTCATTGGGCATGTCACTTTCTCTGTGCACTTTGTTTTCATAGTATTTATCACCACCTGATTTTATTTATATATATATATATTATTTATTATTTATATATATAAATGTACACACACACATATATGTATATATTCACATACATATACATTACAAATATTTGTTTATTTATTATATATCTCCTAGTTTATGATAAAAGCACTATGTTAACAAAAAAATTGTATTATTTGGTCTGTACTATAACAAAACACTTAGAACAATACACATGGTATACACAAAGAAGTATTTCTTAAATGAATAAATTGGATAAATGAACACAACACAGTCTGGCAAACGTGCCTGTATAAAAGGATGCAGAGGATGCTACAGGAACTTCCAAGAAGAGAATCTCACCCCACTAGGAGGTGTAAAGTGACTTCTTAGCAGAGTTTTAGCTCTTGACTCTAAAGAGCAGTAATGTTTTAGTGTATCTTTTCCTGTCAGAGGAAAATACATTCAGTGTCACATAGACACAACCACTTATTTGACTATGTTGAAGCAGAGCCATGGAATGGTAAGTGCAGAATCTAGCAGGGAAGTGATGGCTACACCAGGTAGCTGACATAGGACATGATACTTGACCTATACAAGGGCAGGCAAAGTTGGTTTACAGTTGTGAGTATGTGAAACTGTTGATTCTTATATTATTATTTATTGCATCATTTTCCATTCAAACAACTGTAACCCTACTTTTGCCCACCATGTATTATATTATATGACAAATGAGGAAATGATGCCTAAAATAGATTAGAGTGCTTCCCCAAGGTTACTTAGCTAATTAGACAGCAAAACCAAGATTTCAGTCCATATCTGCCAAGCTCCCACACCCAGCTCTCTTCATGCCACTGCAGAGCTTGCTATCCTAAGGAGTTTGGGTTTTTACCATGGCAAGGCACTGGAAAACATTTGTTGTTTGGAAAGAGTTTCTCATAGTAATGTAGAGAGTGTATGAAAGTTGAGTAAGCCTAGAAATAGGAAGACCTAAAAAAATTATTGGAAAAATTCAAAAGGAGTTATGGCGGCCTGAACTATAGCAGTAGCAAACAGGGATGCATGATAGTGATAAGCTAATGGGATGACTAAGATTTGCCGATCAACAAATGCAGAGCCTGAAATCTCTCCTCGATTTTTAGTGTGCATTGTTGTTAAGGAATAATGATGTCTTCCAGTGAGCTCAGAAGTGGAGCAGGTAAAGGGCAAAGAGGATAATTTCAATCACTTTAAAATAGTCACATGACTGCTTAATCAATGGATCTGGATTAAACTTCCCATGATTTATTATTATTTTTTCCAGTGGTCATTTCTCTACATGACTACTAAGATCAGATGGCTAAAATTTGTAATATAAACCACATATAAACATGAGGCAGAAACCTAGTTCAGTAATCTAGTTATGTCAAGAAAAATCTATCCTGGCTCTGGCCCTCAGTTGGTTAGAGCTTTGCCCCGATACACCAAGGTTGTGGGTTCCATCCCCAGTGAAGACACAGCCAAGAAAAACCAATGAATGCATAAATAAGTGTAACAAAAAAAATCTATGTTTCTCTCTCTTCTACCCCCTTCCTCTCTCTCTAAAGTCAATAATAAATAAATTAAAAAAAAACTTTATTCATGTCCTCTTCCCATTTTTTTATTGGATTGTTTGTTTGTTTGTTGTTGAGTTTTATGAGAGGACATGAACAGACACTTCTCCCAGGAAGAAATACAAATGGCCAACAGATATATGAAAAGATGCTCAGCTTCATTAGTTATTAGAGAAATGCAAATCAAAACTACAATGAGATACCACCTCACCCCTGTTAGATTAGCTATTATCAACAAGACGGGTAATAGCAAATGTTGGAGAGGCTGTGGAGAAAAAGGAACCCTCATACACTGTTGGTGAGAATGTAAAGTAGTACAACCATTATGGAGGAAAGTATGGTGGTTCCTCAAAAAACTGAAAATAGAACTACCTTATGACCCAGCAATCCTTCTACTGGGTATATACCCCAAAACCTCAGAATCATTGATACGTAAAGACACATGTAGCCCCATGTTCATTGCAGCACTGTTCACAGTGGCCAAGACATGGAAACAACCAAAAAACCCTTCAATAGAAGACTGGATAAAGAAGATGTGGCACATATATACTATGGAATACTACTCAGCCATAAGAAATGATGACATCAGATCATTTACAGCAAAATGGTGGGATCTTGATAACATTATAAGGAGTGAAATAAGTAAATCAGAAAAAAACAAGAACTACATGATTCCATACATTGGTGGAACATAAAAACGAGACTAAGAGACATGGACAAGAGAGTGGTGGTTACCAGGGGTGGGGGGAGGGAGCACGCAGGAGGGAGGGAGGGAGAGAGTTAGGGGGAGGGGGAGGGGCACAGAGAAAACTAGACAGAGGGTGACGGAGGACAATCTGACTCTGGGTGAGGGGTATGCAACATAATTTAATGACAAGATAACCTAGACATGTTTTCTTTGAATATATGTACCCTGAATTATTAATGTCATTCCATTAACATTAATAAAAATTTATAAAAAAAATAAAAAATATAAAAAATATAAATATACTTAAAAAAAAACTTTAAGTCTATTCTTTGTGAAGACAGGAAACAAAATGCATTGATGCAGATAACACTGAGCTACAACTTGCACAAAAATACCCAATTCTTAATATTAATTTCCCAGCACAATAGAATGTTATATGTATTCACAGTTGGAGTAAGCCTTTTTTTTTCCCCAATGATACTTATCTCATAAAAGTTGTTTTTGGGAGAAGAAAGACGAAAGTTGTCTTTCCAAGAACAATAAATGAAAGCGGCAAGGTTATTTCTTTTTAACTTATTCCAAGAAAATACTTAATAGCATGGTGGTGACATATCAAAAAATAAAAAAGCAAATGCACTAACAAATAAAAAAGACTCTTGTAAAATGCATCATGAGAGAAATTTATAGAGATTTCAAACATTTACCTAGCAATAAGAACTAAAAAAGACATCCAATCAATAGCTGGCAATTAAGATTTCTATATGCATTGAGATTACTACACTGAGACCATGTATAAAATAATGTATTCTTTTAAAAAGTTTTGAAAGCATTTAAGATATTAGATAAGCTATTGTACTGAGCCTTCAAAATATACAGTGTTACATCTTATAGGATTTTTAAGTAAGAAATGAGCACAGTATAAAACCATTTCCTTCTTCAAAATTTATGATTGAATTAAAATAATATTTCTATTATTTCTTTAGAATTATAATTAAAGTCTAATTACCCTCAGAAAAATGCATCAGTATTGTACTACACTAATTCAAGATAATCACTGGGGAACTCAATTCAATTCCCAAATCTTGAACATCAGAAAGTGTGCAAACAGAGCCCACAGAATGCATCAATACCTTTCAAACTGTGCAATGAAATGTAATTAAGAGAATAATAAGCACTTCCGTGAAACGAACTTTCCTATTGTTGATCTGCATTGACAATTTGCTCTAGATTTAAATGCAGGCCTTTACAGAAGTTTTTCTGCTTCGAATTTACCAAGATTTCATTTACAAGACATTTGCTTTGTTACACGATCCTATTTATGTACTATTTGGGAAAGGAGGAGGCAATGCCTGATATTTTTACTTTAATGCCAGCTTGTAGCTCAAAACAAAGATCCAGGTCTGACCTGTGGTGGCGCAGTGGATAAAGCATCGACCTGGAAATGCTGAGGTCGCCGGTTCAAAACCCTGGGCTTGCCTGGTCAAGGCACATATGGGAGTTGATGCTTCCAGCTCCTCCCCCCTGTCTCTCTCTCCTCTCTGTCTCTCTCTCTCTCCTCTCTAAAATGAATAAATAAATAAATAAAAATTAAAAAAAAAAAGAAAAAAAAACAAAAAAAAAACAAAAACAAAGATCCAGTTGGTCATCTTAGTCTTCAGGTCATATGGTTTAGGCAGTAGTTCTTAAACTTTTAGTCTCAGAACCTCTTTACATAATCTAAAATTATTCAAAACCTCAAAAACATTTTGTTTGTGTGGGCTGATGTTTACTCAATTAGACCTTAAAACTGAGAAAATTTTAAAATATTTATTCACTTGAAAATAATAAACTTAACATGTTTATATATATATTTTTATAAAATTAATGGCATTTTAAAAACAAATAATTTAATAAAAACTATGCCATTATTTTACACTTCTGGAAATCTAATTGATGTATGGCTCAATAGAAGACAGCTGCATTCTTTGCTTCTGCATTTAATCTGCTGCTAGATTGATAACACATCCTATAGCTTCTAGAAAACTCCACTGTACATCACAAGAGAATGAGACAGAAGACAAATGGCATGCTTATGTTATCATGAAAATAGTTTTGACCTCAAGGAGCACCTAACAGGTCTCCAGACTACATTTTGAGAATTACTGCTTGTTGGGCAGGTAAAATATATTATGCTCACTTTGTTAAAGATGGCGCTGCCCAGGTGGAAGCCCGTTGCCCAGGTGATTGCTTGGGATGGGCATAATTGTATTAATGTGTGTTGGGGGAGAGCTTTCACGCCAAAAAGTGGTTTTTTTTTTAAGATTTTATTTATTCATTATAGAGAAGAGAGAGAGAGAGAGAGAAGGGGGGAGGAACAGGAAACATCAACTCTCATATGTGCCTTGACCAGGCAAGCCCAGGGTTTTGAACTGGCAACCTCAGCGTTTCCAGGTTGATGCTTTATCCACTGCGCCACCACAGGTCAGGCTCCCAAAAGGTTTTAAAAGGAAGAGAGATCACGTTGTTCTGGGAGAATAGTGATTAGTTCTAGGAGAAGCCTATGCTGTAGGAGAGCAGAGAAAGGCCACAGGGAGGAGGCAGGAGAAGATAGCGGAATGCAAAGAGAGAAATCAGTTTGTGCAGAGAGAAGGAGATGGAGAACAGAGGTGAATAAGGCTGGTGAAGTACAAACCTTTGATTCTAGGAAACTCGGAGAAGTCAGTGGCTTTGGGAGCCCTGAATGGAAAGGGAAGTATTTTCCCACTGTGTGTATTTCTTGCCCGCTGGGTGCAAGCTAGGATTAAAGCTAATGGCCCACCAGTTCGTGGCTCTGTTGTTTTATTACCATCTGTCCGAATCAAATGCAAACCTGCATGTGCCAGGCAGCTGTGATGGTGGTTGGCTACTGACTTTACACTGCTTTAAGGATATTAGTTTACAGAAAATAGGATATTTTCAGTTACTGTAAAGATTTTTCATGGCCAGTTTAAAATATTTATAACTATATCTATTAACTGTGTTAAATATATAAAAGTTTTAGTCTGTTGCATATAAAAGTACTATAATTAGGAGAATTACATTCATCAATTTTCCTTTTAAGCCTAGTTTAGTTAACATAATACTTCTATTTCCATACTCTGACCTCTCACTGAGCTTTCAGATTCGTGTATCCACTGTCAATGACTTGACATTTGCAGTGGGATGTCAAAGAGACATCTTAACTTCACATTGTCAAACAGAACCCTTGATTTACTTTCTTTTCATTTTTAAAAGATTTTATTTATTGACTTTAGAGAGAGAGGAGAGAGAGAGAAAGAACAGGGAGGCAAAAAACAGAAAGCATCAATTTGCTTCTTGTATGTGCCTTGACTAGGCAAGCCTGGAGTTTCGAACCAACGACCTCAGCATTCCAGGTCAACACTTTATCCACTGTGCCACCACAGGTCAGGCTTGATTTACCTTCTTAAACATGAACTGCTCTCACTTTTTTCTTCTCAGAAAATAGCACCACCATTCACTCAATATTTTAAACAAAAAACCTAAAGGCCATTCCCAACTTCTCTATGAGTTTCCAAAATACATCATCCTTCTTTTGTCTCCCATGCTGCCATTGTAGCCCAAGCCAACATTATATTTTGTTTGGTTTACATCTGTAAGCCTCCCAACTGGTATCCTCATGCCCCCCAAACTTTATACTATTTACCAGCCTTTGATAATTAGTATAATGAATTTATCTACTTATAAAACATAGACCATGTCCCATCTCAACCTAAATTCTTAAAATTCCATCTAAATTTCTTGGAATAAAAAATGAACTACTTAGAGTGTCTAACATATGATCTCGGCTCTGCTAACATCTCCAAGCTTAATTCATGCCATTGCCTTCTTTCCATCTCTTCAATATGCCAAGATTTCCCCACTTTATAGCTCTTCTACTTGCTGCTGTCCTCATCTGAAATCTACTATGGAGACTTTTGTGCGTCTGGCTATTCCTGGCCATTTACATCTCACCTCAAATGTTCCCCTCTCAAAGTAGCCTTCTCTGACCCAGCTGATCATTGCCAGACCCACCTTCATGGTTCTCTCTTACACCACCTTGTTTTATTTAATTTACTCATATATATAATTTATATATCACTAGGTGGAAGTATTTGGCTCATTTCCATGCATGTTCTTTGTCTTTTCCCCCTACCATCATCACCAGAATATACCAGGTGTCCCCAAACTATGGCCTGCAGGTCCGCAATGCAGCCCCCTGAGGCCATTTATCCAGCCCACACTGCACTTCTGGAAGGGGCACCTCTTTCATTGGTGGTCAGTGAGAGGACCACTGTATATGGCAGCCCTCCAATGGTCTGAGGGACAGTGAACTGGCCCCCTGTGTAAAAAGTTTGGAGACCCCTGAAAACGAAACTGTATGTGATTTGTTCACTATTTTATCCTCAGTATCCACTGAGACATAGTCAAGCACTGGGAAGATACTTGGAGGAATTGAATTAGAAATAAATAAATAACCCACTAAATAAGTAAACCACAGTAGAAACATTGTGTTGAAAAAATAACAAATACTTCCGTTGCTATTCTCAATTATCAAGGCAAATACAAACAATTCCATATATTCATGGACTACAGTTATCAAATCTACACTACTTTATCTCTAATGACCTTTCTAATTTTGTATGACCACACCATATGGCGGGAGGAAAGCACGGTATTTTAGCAATGCCTGCTATGTACATATGTAACCTAATTCTCAACACAAAGAAAAAGCTGCAAAAATTGTTTTCTTATTTCATATGCCTGTGACCTTTAGAATTAATGTAATAGATAAAAATTTAAATGTATAGAACTAAATAAAAAGAAATTTTAAGACTTTTCAACAAGTCATCTTAATTTTTAAGAGACTGGCATGTAAAATGAATGATGCAGAAAAAATCTACAAAGTTTTTTTTCTTTGCAGACTAATTTTTAATTCACTTGAGAGCCTTATCATCAGTACTTAAGATTATTGTTATTAATCTTGTTTTTTATGTAAATTTAAATTTAACTATTGATAGAATCCGATATATGATATTACAATCACCCCACCATCTCCTGACATGTAATCTGAACTCTAAGAGTGATTAATTTTATGTAAATTCATATACACATACATGGATACACAGTACAAATATATATATATATATTTCCAATAGGGTGTAAATAAAAATCTTTGCACTTGAAATATAAAGCAAATTACTATAAATCTTTAAAAATGGCTTTAATTTGAGGTCATGTGCTAACATTGAATAAATCATCAGGGATAGTAACATAATATTTAATGTAATAAAACGTACTGTAAAATGATGCTCTGTAAACATGATCCAAATTTACAACATTACATTATGTTGTAGCCATAAAAATTATATATATATGATGAGATATATATGATAAGTATGTGTATGGTTTTTGGGGAAAGACCAATACTATTAATTAAACCCCTGGAAACAAATGTTCACTGCTTTTTTTTTTTACCAGTGGGAACTAAATGATCTTTTAAAGATGTATGCCATTTTTTGAAGAAAAATTTTAAAAACATTGATTATTAATTATAATTGTATGTAAAGTTTTAGTTTCCCTCTGTAAATATATCATTATGTAAATGCAAAATGCAAAACCATCCATCATAGGAGTTTGTATAACATCACTAGGTATTTTTTCTAATATGTCATTGCTATTGATAAATGAACAGAATAACTTAATTTGGTTCAATATTGAAATGTATAAGCATAACTTAACTGTTCTTATTAAGTTAAAATAGTAAACAGTAAACAGAAATTAAATGATCTGATTTTAAAAGCATTTGCTATCATTATTGTTATGAATAACTATAAAGAAGCTTTGTGGTATATAGAAAGCAATTCACTTTAGTAATATTGGGCAAATTAGACAGAAAAAAGTGATACTAAGATCTTTAATGTAAATACACTTAATAATAATTCCTTTATATTTTAATATGCATAAAATGTGAATTCTAAATAATTGAGTTTAAGACTTTAAAAAAGTCATCTATAGTAATTCAAAATGTCTGTGTACTACTTAAGGAATTTTAGTACAATATTAAATTTGTTTTCATCAAGAAAGAGTTTATAGGAGGGCCTAAGTATAAAGATCGGATTCAGGATGCTGCCTTCCAATGCTACAGTAATTAAATTCAGATATAGTATGTGCAATTACAAGTTGCATTTATCAGATGCAGAGTCATGGGAGAATTCCAACAAGAACTTCAGAGACCTATTTTGATGTTCTCTAGGTGGGGGTGGGGGTGGGCTGTTGCCATGGTAGGCACACCGCACAGCTGCACTATGCTGGGAAGTAGCTCCAATCTGCCCTGCCCTTTGAAAGTGTGCCAAAATAAACATTAAGCATTGAAGGATATTTCATTAGAAGGATGGATATTAAAAGCATTATTCTATCCACCCTCCACACAAATAATTGGAAATCTTGTTAAAGTCTAAAGAAACACAGTTATGTGTTTTTAAAATAAACCCACAACTTTAGAATCCTGTTTAACAGTCAGCATGCAAACTACTGCATAGATCCATGTAATAATGGCTGAAGTAAATTTCACCTCATTAGTAAGAAATCAATATGTTTCTACACTACTGCCAAAAGGTACCAATCCAATAAAGAATAAGCAATTATTCTATATTTTTAATTTTCATCAAAAAATGTGTTTTAAACATCCAAATTTGGCATTTTATGAAAACTGAAGAATAAATTGGTATTTTAGCAAAATAAATTCTTATATAAATAAAATATATAACTTTTATAAAGTAAGAATAAAAAGAAAATATATACATATACTTATACCTTTTTACCATAATCCATGACCTGCTTTAGATTAAATAATTTCAGATTAAATATTTAAGAAAATTGCTGTTTTTCCAAATGTCATCTCAGAAAAAAGAAACATCATGTTGAAATTATTTTAGCTTTCAGGAATCTTGAAACATAAGCAAAGCCAATTATTTACCTTCTCAATGTAGTACATTCAATTCCACAATTAATAACTTGGAAAGAAACTGGAAAACTATGTATTAGTAGAACCACACTTGACAAGATCATATTTTAGAAAATCAAACAATGACTTAAGTATTCCAATGAGTATTAAAAATACTACCTTTCAAAATGTCAGTTTTTCAATAATGATGTTCTTGACTAATTCATCTTGTTAATTTTTCATGAATTGTACAGCAAATGCCATTACTTTATGCTGGTATATATGCATGCATCCTTACGTATTTTAGCAAAAATAAGAGTACTACTCAGCCTAATCACCTATCTATTCATCAATTCTGTTACTAAATGTCATGATTTTTTCCAAATATAAAATCAACTCTCCCAGAATAAAGAAATTGCTATTATCAAGCATATTCAAAAACACACTTACTTTTCCCTTATAAAGAATTCTTAAAACACAATGGGGAAAAAATGTATTGCCTTTCCAGCCTCCTGCTTTGGAAAGGACAACTCTCTTTTAGATTAATGATGTAGATATATTCCTTGATTGATAATATCTTATACACCTAACCAATGCATGGACATATATACACATAAACACATACATAGGCATGAAAAATAGTGCCTTCCAGAATTTCTTACAAAGATACAAGAAGCACAAACCAAGTAGAAGATGGATAGATTTGAATTCATTGAAAGTGATAACTTCTTTTCATCAGAAGATATCACAAAGGAGTCAAAATACAAACTATAGATGGAAAAAGATATTTGAAATTTGAAATATATATAATTGATAAAGGTTAAGCTTCAAAATATGTAAAGTTAACCAATGAAACACAGAAAAGTGGATGGAAGAATACCACAGCCACTTCACAGAAGACACACAAACAGCCCTTAATTGTAGAAAAAGTTTCTCAATATCATTAGTAATCAGTATCCTTCCAATCAAAATAACTGGAAACAATTCAAATATAACCAATAGTAAAAAAAATAATAATAATAACTTTGGATATATACAGAACATAATACCGAACAGTAAAAAGTAACAGAAGAATGCATGCAGTCTTACTTATTTTATACAATAAAAGCACAAAATAAAGCACAAAAACTTTTAAAAGTAAACATACACATCCAGAGGGGTGGGTGTTGAAGAGAAAATCTCCGGAGGTTTCAAAAGCTAACTTGTGGGATATCCATTCAGAAACCCACAGATAGAATCTTGGAGTTTGGAGAAGGGATGTGAGATGTGTTAGGAGTCAGCCACAGGGAAGCCCCCCTCCGTCCACACCGAGTTTCTCCACATGGGTACTCTGTGGCACTGCTACAAGGCCTCCTGAGGTGGGGTACTTGCCATTACATCAGGGTGTTCATTTCACTTTTGCAACATATTAATTAGCAGAAGATTAATTCTAAAGTCTTCTTTCCTACAATTTGCATTTCTTCAAAAATAATTCTCTCTTTCATGTGACAGTATTTCAGCATTTAATAAGTTAGCTTTTCCTTCTAAAACTTTCATCTATACATGAAACAATGTTAATTAAAAATATATATTATATTATATATAATATATAATACTGACTCAAGTATATTAAACTTTTTTTGAAGGGTGGCATCTCAAAATTCACATGATACCTCACATGCCCTCTAAATATCTCAGTTTCCTGTGTTTGCTATTAACTGCATATCTGGAATATATTTTAACACTCACATTTAATACTTCCATAGTCTTTTTGTTTATGATATTTTTCATAAATAAATATTTGTTTTTATTTTTCTACAAACAGTACAAAAGCTTGTTTTTTAATGTCAACATTATGAGCTTGGTCCTGTAAAGGAACTGCAGAAATATTTTTAAGTGCAACTGTATTTCAACTATTCTAAAGATAGCTCTCAAATTAATATGAAAAACTCTTAAGGTCAAAAGGCAACACCTGATTTGAGAGAATAAAATGGTCTATTTCTTATGTTAAATTTACTGAGAGAACTAATATGTATGAAAATACATTCTATCCCTTTATACTCTCAGGTAGTGTTTTGAATACCAATTGACATGGTGAGGTGAGGCTCATCATTAATGTTCCAGTTTATATAAAATCACTCCTTGAATGTCAGCTTTCAGTACATCATTTAATAATATAAAGCCAGTAAAAATGTTCAGGGGCAGGAGGAATACAAGTAAGTTGCAGTATAAATTTGTATAAGTTTACTGTCGATGAAGGTTAGCATGATTCATATCCAGTTTGAAAAATAATTAGTCGTAGACATCAGCATAACAGGTAGACATGGTATCAACCAACTTCAGAAGACAAGAGTGAAGTTTCAGTGCAGTCTCAACAGAAATATGAGGCTGGTCTCTGAGAGTTGATGTAAATAATCACAGATCATGTACTGTACAAAAGTCCTTTCAAAATAATCATTTTATAATAACCTAAAAGTATTGTTCCTTCTTTAAAAAAACTTAGAGAGAAACAAAATCAATTCTACTGATTACAGACAGAAAAAAATAGAATTTTCAAGGTATATAGCAGAGTGTAGCCCTAAACAATGCCACAGAGGTAGAGCAAGATTAAGCCAAATCACAGCCATTTTTTTAATAAGAAAATAAGATCTAATAAGAGAAGAGGGTGGATAAAGCGTCGACCTGGAAATGCTGAGGTCGCCGGTTCAAAACCCTGGGCTTGCCTGGTCAAGGCACATATGGGAGTTGATGCTTCCAGATCCTCCCCCCCTTCTCTCTCTGTCTCTCCTCTCTTTCTCTCTGTCTCTCCCTCTCCTCTCTAAAATGAATAAATAAAAAATATTTTTAAATAAAAAAAAAGAGGAATGGATACAAGCTGAATCATATAAAGGTCAGTAAGCAGTTCAATGTTTAAAAGATGTAGAAATGCCTAAAAGGTATCTATAGGAAACATCTAGATTATTTTCTTTTTGACATATTAGTATTTGAGTTCTATTCTTTTTTTGCAAGTAATCAAACCATTTTTTTTAAATCATATGGATTAATGTTGTACATCTTATATGAGCTCCCAAACAGGGTTCTTTATAACAAATTTGTGCTGATAGTATATGTAATCTGTATACTTCAAAAGTTAACATTAAGTACAGGATCCCTGGAGCCTGCTAGCCAATATTTCACCACAAATGCTATGTGTATGATCTTGGCTAAGTTATTTAACTTATCAACACATCAGTTTTTCATCTATTAATATGTAGATAATATATTACCTACCTCTTAAGGTTGTTATGTTTAACTCTAAAGTGATTAAACAGTGCCTGGCTTATATAAGTATTTAATAAAAGCTATTAGCATTAACAAGCATCTCTTGAAAAAAATTAATGATTTTATTTAAGTTTTACTTAAAATAGCCAATGGTCTAAGAACATTAAATGGACCCTTGTCATTGTTAGAAAATAAAATGTAATCTGCTTCCACAATAAAAGATCATAGAAATGCATAGAACCAGTATTTCTAGCAAATCCACCATAATAATAGGTATGAATTAGATATTTTACAATATGAAAATATTAGGTTAAACTCCCAAAGAAGATGTTTTATTCACATCACCAATTCTGAATTACTAAATCAGTATTTGTTTTATTTTGGATGACAGTAAAGTTTATCTTTATGATAAGCCTGGCTAGGTGGCTCAATGGATAAAATGTCATCCTGGCACTCCAGGGTCAAGGGTTTGATCCCCTGGCAGGGCACATATAAGAAGCAATCAATGAGTGCACAACTAAACAAAACAACACAACTAAGTGAAACGAGTTGCTACTGCTCTCTCTCTCTTTTTCAAATCAATGAAAAAAAAAAGAGAGCAAAAGTATAAAAATATTAACAAATGTTACATCATAATTAAGGTCAATGACTGTTTAAGAAAATAAATTCCATTCAAGTATTTTGTAAGTCATTCATATATTTGAAAACATAATTTAAATGTAATCAGAACCTTAGCAACTTAACCCACTTATTCTGCCCCAATAAGAAACTAATAGCAAGTAATTATCAAAGCTTGAAACTGAATACTAGCCAGCAATTAAGTATCTAAAAGTGGCAGAACTTTATGTGCTTGAAAATTCATGATAATATATTTACATTACCTCTAGAAGATTTTCCCCAGTCATCCTAATTAGTGAAGTAATATCATATGACTATTCTCTTTTGTTAAAATGATGAGAAAATTTGGCATTTAGGTATGCAATACTACTTGGGACACTGCCCAGGCTTATATAAAAATCACTTAAACAAACATTTTATGAAGAACACTTCCTTTAATGCAAGAGGTACTAGAAAAATTGGACTGATTTTCCTTCGGTGTTTTTCTGAATGTCTTGATAATAAGCAAGTGTGTGAAAGATCCTCTATATCTTATTCATTCATTGTTGCTATGGTATACCCTTCGTAAATATTAATGTTCACAGATGAAAAAGAATTCACTTATAATAAGAATATTGTCATCTAAATTTTAAGATTGAATGTGTTGATAAAAATACTAACTAAACAATGAAACATTTCCTCAATTAAAACTCATAAAAATTTAAATAACTGGAGTTTGTTTTGTTATTTAAATTATTGTCACATAAGGATAGTAGCACAAGATCAGCCAAAGTGACATTGAACTTTTTAGAATTACAGGTTGGGGTCATACTAACATCAATTTAAATGATTAAGGTCATTGTGGTGACTTTAACTATAAGGCAATCAACAGTCATTATTTCAGGTTTCTTTCTTCCCACAAGATGAAAACATACCATTATAAATTCCAAGTTAGAAATGCACATTAAGAAAATCTACTTAAGCATAAAACATATTTACATAGTGTATGCTTCAGTTTTTTTCAAAGCAGTTTTTACCTTAAGTTTGTCTGAGAAGTATGAAAATAAATCATCACTCTTATTAATTAGGTAGCTAAAATGCCATCCAACCTTTATACTCTGCCTCTATCTCACATATATAAAACACTGAAACATTCATTCTCTTTTTATCAAAGCATCATATATTGAAAGTTAAAGGTAGAGTTGAGACACTTTGTTTATCAGACCAAACATACTTCTAATAGCCTTGAGCTTGCATTGAAGCTTTTTGAGCTTGCTCAATGATCTGACGGTATATGGTCTTACTCAGTACAATAAATAGCATTTCTTTCTCTCACATTATACTTGGTTTTTGAAAAAAAAAATGGAATTGTCATAGTAATATTCTAAACACAAGCACTTCATACAATTAGTATCTAAGTAGTGTTCCTCCTCTTTTCAAAGTGTTTTCCCACAAAAAAGGGGGAGGGGAATGAAATTCTCTCACGGCATTTATGTGCAGGCTGGTAAGATGAAAAGGGAATATTTGGTTATCAAAAAAGCAAGATTACAAGCCATACCTTCCATGACATACACCAGTGACCCCACATCTCCTTCTTTGATGATGCAACTGTCTTTGCCATATTCCACCGGGTACATACAATCCACAATCTCCTGGATTTGAGACAGCTCCAAGTTCTTCATAAAGTCATTGTCAAGGATGGCTTCCTTTATGAGATCCTTGGACCTATGACAAGAAGGGAAAGATTTACTGGCACATCTGACAAGTGCTTTCAGAGTTTCTGAGGGTTGGCAGAGCCATACAGAACAGGGTACCACACATTACAAATACATTTTCTTGTTAGGAATCTAATGATTTTCTGAAAGACCTGAAAACCAAGTAATTCTGTGGCCACAGAAAAGGCACTCGGAAATTTTCCTTAGTAAAGTAGTCAAGTATCATTCAATGAATATGTGACAAGCAAAATCATACTATTACATTTTGTTTTAGAATTCTTTTTAGCCATAAAAAATAAGGAAAAAAATGAAAAAACATTTTAAAGTGAAGTTTGCAACTTAGTCTAAGAATAAGTATGAACAAAATGCAACATGTTATAGAACACTGTTATTACTGTATTTATATATTATAAAAGAACAGCAGGTTGTATTATGCCTCTTCTGTTTGATTTTATGCTTCATAAAGGGAGGAGTCATTTTTAGTTTTCTTCTCTACTTTATGCCCAGTGGCTGTCTACCACAATTTTGGTTATAATATATGTGTCCAAGAAAAAATGGTAAGAATTAGATTCCTAATTAGCTCTTTGAAACAACTGGTAGAAATGTGACAGTTATTTATCCATATCTCATCTTTCTGTAGAAAATATGTATGTCTTCAAGCAACTAAAATTGAGATGACCAGTAAGGTAAAACTTTACTGAAAAAATATGTTTCAAACACAACATAATTTATACAGAGAATTAAACAGGTATTCAATGGGAAAAATATTTTAAAATTCTATATTTGGGATTCAATGTTAACAGGAAAGTTCTGCAGAACTCAAAAGAGAGTAATAATTTGATTCAGTGGGAATAGTAAGCTCTAAATGCATTTGTAAGAATACAAAACAATCAAAGTAAATAGGAATTTTAAAGTATTTTGTCATGAGACACACAATCAGAGTACTGTCAGAGAAATCAGAAACTGTATCAAGATGAAAGCAAAGACCTTAGTAACACAGAGGGGAAAATAAACATTTGGGATTTTATATTAAAAGTCTTAACTTGAAAAGTATTTGACTACAAGCTGGTCTTTGTTCCCATTTGCTTACCAAGTGGTTTTCAGGGAAATAACTTGCAGTAGTGAATACTGACTAAAACATTAGCCCTGCCCATTTCTGGGTGGATTTTCATCAGGCCTTAGTCTGACTGGGCTAGCCTTCACACTTGTTTTGTAATGATTTGGTTTTAAAAAATAAAAAGGTATACATAAAAAATAAAAACAACTGAAAATTCATCAATATGAAACATATTTATAGAATGGACAGTTATAAAGTATTTAAAATTATGTTTATAAAGAGTGTTAATGGCATGGAAGGAATTCTTATACTATTTTTAAAGCAAAAATGCAGAGTATGGAATTATTTTTAGAATAAAATAGTATGTCTGAGGTGAAATGTAAAGAAAATAGCCTTTGAAGTTATTAGATGTATCCAGGACCCAATCTGGGCCTTGCCACCTATTAAACCTTGTGCAGGTTGTCTTTTCTGAATTTCCATTTTATCATTTGTGAAATAGCATTTTAAAAATTAACAAATTAACCCTGGCCAGTTGGCTCAGTGGTAGAGTGTCAGACCAGGGTTGGATTCCTAGCCAGGGCACCCAGAAAAAGCACCCATCTGCTTCTCTACCCTTCTTCTTTTCCTTCCTCTCTATCTCTCTCTTCCCCTCCCTCAGCCAAGGCTCCATTGGAGCAAAGTTGGCCCCAAAGCTGAGGACTGCTCCATGGCCTCTGCCTCAGGCATTGGAATGGCTCTGGTTGTAACTAGCAATACTGCAAATGGGCAGAGCATCGTCCCCTAGTGGGCTTGCTGGGTGGATCCCTGTCGGGCACATGTGGGAGTCTGTCTCTCTGCCTCTCTGTCTCTCACTTCAGAAGAAATTTTAAAAAAATAAAAAAATTTACTTATTAACAGAATTATATGTGATTAGTGAAAATATAGTGTTACTTTCAGTAAAAGGTGGGTGGTAAAGTTGGTAGTAATATTAATCATATCAGTGGTAACAGAAAGGGAGATATAGAATATATAATTATGACCTGAAACAATATCAGAAGAAAATAAGACAGTATTTTGGTTTCAGTCACCTTCAGTGACAGAATTATGTAATTTTTCCTTCTACTTTTTTCTAGTTATACAATTTTCTAGCATGGGAATGCTATTTATATTGAAAAAGCTTTCATTTTAAAGGTAGTTTATGAAAAATAAATGTGCTATGCGGAAAAATAAAAAGCTATTGCTCACTTAAGTAATTAAATATAGATAATTAAAACTGGTTGACTGTTATTGGCATAGCAAATATTATTATTTTTAGTAAATTCTCTTTCATATGGCCTATATTTGTACACTAATGGCAGGAATATTCACCTAATAAAGAGATGGTGATGGATGACCAGTGATCAAAGACTTCAACTTAATCTAATTAAGATAAAATAGGCCCTACTTTTAAAAATCTGTAAAAATTTCACATTAGTTAAATAAGGCTATTTAGATGTATGGTTTATGTGTTTGTTTGTTTTGTTATTTTATAGAACTTATTGGGGCAACATTGGTTAATAAAAACCATACAAGTTTTGAGTATACAACTCAGTAAAACATCATCTGGTTACTGCATTGTGTACTTACCACCAAGGCCAAGTCTCTCTCTGTCCCCATCTGTTCCCCTCTGCCCACTTCCCTCTCCCCCAAGTCTCCATTCCTTCTGGCTATCACATACTGTTATCTGTGTCTACATGTCATATAAATATATATTTTTTTCCTTGTGAAAGCTTTACATTAGTTTAATAGGGCTAATTAGCTGTATGTATGTTTTTTGTTTTTCATCTGGCTTGCCAAAACTTTATTTCTCCTGAGTTCAAGAGTTGATTCTCTTTACAACTCAACACAGCATTTAAACTTTGTCTCCATCTATGAGTTTCATGGGCTTTCCTTTCTTATGTATTTGTAACTAAATTCACTGGAATGACATTGGTTAATAAGATCATATAGGTTTGAAGTGTGCATTTCTATGCTACATGATCTGCCTTTTGCACTGTGTGCCTCCCGCCCAAAGTCAAATCATCTTCTATCACTATATATTTGGCTCCCCGTTATCTTTAAGCACCGTCTACCTCCTTCCCTCTGGTAACCACCATGCTACCGTCAGTGTGTATGAGTTTCAGCTTTATATTCTATTTATGATTGAAATCATATGGTTCTTAGCTTTTTCTGACTGGTTTATTTTGCTTTGCCCAAAATTCTCCAGGCCCTAATAATCTTCACCATTCCTGATCTCAGCAATACCAGCAGTACCTTCACAGTGAGTCTTGAGCTTTATTGTTCTAGAATTATTTTTTCCAAATACCAGGACTTACTATATTTTCAGAAAATTGATTTTAATCAAATTGATAATATTCTTTTTACTAAAAATTCCTTTATTTTGTTTGGGTCTGAGAATGAGACCATCAATAGGTTTCTATTTCCTAATAAAATAATACTGAATGTTATCATTGCCAGAATCCCACCATGTTTATTTTGGGGAAATATTAATAGTGCTCCATTAAAAATATAAGCCCTAACATTCTACAAGATTACAAATAAATCTCTCTTCCAGGAAAATAATTAGTTCAATCTAAGATGATTAAAGATAGCTGCTTTCTCTTATCTCATAGAGTATCATTAACCTACTTTATGAAGATATTGAAAAGATAACACAATGAGATCTAGCACAGTCCCTTAGAATTATCCAAATTTTCAAGTGCTTCTCAAAAGTGTGGAGGTGGGGAGGGAGATGAAAGTAATTTAAGGTGGCTTTTGCTTCTCAAATTTCATTTTAAATGGAGATCATTCGATCTTAAGTCTCTGCAAAAAGAAATTTGAGGCTTTCATATATGCTTTTGTGTCACTTTAAAACAAACTGAGAAATATAGGATCTATGTCTTACCATTTATCTCTTCATGCAGTTATTGTTCAATAACATATTTGCCTCTGGAATGTCACAAATAATGTATCTGCCTTCACAACAAGAGAGAAATCTAGCACCTCTGTGTAGTTACTCAAAGATGTTTTTATCAGTGAATAATACTTAAAGCCTTGACTCTTCGTGTAACTTTCCATTAAGTTCTTTTCCATTAAAGTACTCAAAACCTTAGGTCAACACTCATTACTCTCCACTTGCTCCAACAGTTCAGACTATAATCA